>NC_132889.1:34406203-34491203 GCF_030463535.1 Salminus brasiliensis | reverse complement strand
ATTTATTGTTTCTCTAAAATCAAGGGTATTAAAAAGAGATGATCCTGCTTTTGTTGGGGTCACTGTCTTCTGTCCATTCTGCTAAATTGTGGAGAGCACTGCTGTGAGGATTTGATTGCATTCAGAGACGAGAGGTCAAGACGTTGGAAGATCACCACCCCACTTTTCCCTCTAACTCCCAAACTCGTCTCAGAAGTACTGGATGGAGCACCACCAACCATCATTCCAGAGGACACAGTAGTTCCACTGCGCCACAGCGCAATGCTGGGGGGGGGGGGGGGGGGGTTGGGGGGGTGCTTTACACAACCTCTAGGCCACGGCTGGCAGTAAGCACAGTGCCAATAGGTTCATAATGTTTTTCTGTTTCAGGGAGGTTCTATTCTTTTGGCAGGTTCTAGACAAGCTGTGTGTGTGTGTGTGTGTTTGCACATTTGCACCTCTGTGTCAGCAACAGGTGTTAAAGTAGCCGAGTGCATTCGTTAGAAGGGGTGTCCACAAACATTTGGACATATTGTGTGTATATATGTATATATATATAAAAAGTCAGAAGCATTATAGTCCTGAAAACGTATAAAAACAAATGACCGCACACACACACACACACACACACACACACACACACACACACGTCCTCCCTCTCTGAATGATAGCTATTAGGCCTTCTGAAAGCCTGAGCTGGGAATGGTATTCTGCGAGGCTGTGAGGATTAATCTTCTGTCTGTCAAACTCGACACTTCAGCGCATTTAAAAGACGCCCGGTTCACCCAGGCACACGCTCGGGCCTTAAGCAGAAACACGTCTAATCACTCGCTCACATCCTGATTCCCCCCTAATGGATTGTGGCCCGAATCACAAAAGGAAGGAGGCAGGAGCTTCGGTGAGGAGGAGCTGATATTGTGGCGTGTCGTGAAAAGGTGCTGGAATGCTGACCTCACCTTATCTCAGCTCCTACAGTGCGCTCCATACTGTTCGGGGCAGAGGCATATCTCCTAGGATATGCCCCTCGACATGAAATGAGAGGGACTGACCGAAATCTACGCCTTTATAAATACCCTTAAACAAACATCTGGCATGAGGACCTTCATCACGTCTGATTGCTGGAATTGAAAGGGGTGGGGTGGGGGGCATATCCCTGTCCCAAACAGTATGGAGGCCGCTGTATGTGGGTGCATGCCGGCCCAAAAAGAGAGCTTGTGATGCATCATAGTCTTAATACACTGATCAGCCAAAACATTAGTACCAGGATCATCTTCATCCACAGTAGCTTCATTTGTCAAGAGGTGGGGTCTACATACTAGGCAGCAGGTGAACAGTCGGTTCTTGAAGTTGGTGTTGGAAAGCAGGAAAAATGGGCAAGCCTAAAGATCTGAGGGCCCAAACAGTGAAGGCTAGACGATTGGGTCAGAACATCTCCAAAACATCAGGCAGGTCTATGCCTGATGGTGGTTTATGCAAGGGCATCCGGTAAAGCAGCGACAGGGTCATGAGCACCTAAGGTTCATTGATGCAATCCATGGAGGCCCCACCCACCTCACAACTTACAGGACTTAAAGGATCTGCTGCTTACATTAGTCTTGGTGTCAGATGCCACAGGACGCCTTCAGAGGTCCCCTCTAACTCCCAAACTCGTCCCAAAAGTACTGGATGGAGCACCAACCAACCATCATTCCAGAGAACACTGTAGTTCCACTGCTCCACAGCTCAATGCTGGGAGGGGCTTTATACCACCCCTAGCCCATGGCTGGCAGTAAGCCTAAGGTTCACTGATGCAATCCATTGAGGCCCCACCCACCTCACAACTTACAGGACTTAAAGGATCTGCTGCTTACGTTAGTCTTGGTGCCAGATGCCACAGGATGCCTTCAGAGGTCTTGTGGAATCCATGCCTCGAATGGTCAGATGTGTGGTGGTGGTACAGGGGGACAGTTGCTATGTAAAAGATTGGATTAGAGGAAAGAGAGAGGAGTGGGAACAGGGAGAACAGCTGTGAAGTGTCCTGAGAGAGGGAGAGAGAGAGAAAGAGAGAGTGAGAGAGACAGTGGAGATAAAGAGAGAGAGAGGAAAAGACAAACAGAGGGAGAGAGAGAGACAATGAGAGAGCACAGTAGACACCGGACATCAGTTTGACGGCAGAAAGACGCTGGACTCTAAAATAAAAATCCCTCGCTAACGTAAAAAAGTCAACGTCGGCTTGTGGTTTGCCGTACCTCACAAAAAAACGTTGCTGTTTTTTCGTCAGTATGACGTTGGCATTGGACGTTTGTAAGATGTTGGATTATATTTTGCTTACTAAACCTCACTTCACTTAAAACCAACGAAATAGCAACGATGTCGTCACTATTCTACATCAAGTTGACGCTGGCATTGGACATTGTCCTGACGTTGCTTTTTGGTCACCTGTCGCCATTGCCTCCATTCAACCAGATAGCAACGTCTATAGATGTTGGTTGGCCAGCTGGGAGACAGAGAACGAGTAAAAAGGACAGAGTGAGAGAGGGAGGGATAGGAGTGGAAGAGTGGAAGATGTAAGAGAATAGATAGAAAGATGAGTCAGAGTTACATGGTGATGATGTCACCTACCCACCTTCCCCCTCTCCCGGACCCCCATCCCCACCTTCTTCATAGCTGTGATATAATAACAGAGAGGACGATCCGCTGTTCTGCTTTGAGATCCGAGAGATTTCTGACAGAAACCTGAAGACTGGATTGAATTCCTGGAGTAACACAAACTCCCTGTACCTGACACTGCTTGGTATGTGTGGAGACCACCTCTTTTGGTCAGACCAAATTTTGGTCCATGAGGCCTCGTTTACACCTGCTATTTTGGTTCGGACCGAACTGAAAAAGTCAGACAGTCCGGACCAAAGTGATACTCGGGTCAGTCCATAGATGTAGGTTTGCTGCCCCCTGCTGAAACAGCCGCCTTGGTCATTGCTGAAGGCCTATGGGAACGCACCAGCATGGAGCTAAACATAGTGAGGAGTGTCCTCCTGATTGTCCTACAAGGATGAAAGTGTGTGTGTCTGTGTGTGTGTGTGTGTGTGTGTGTGTCTGTGTGTATCGTCCATATGTCTGCATCAGAACAGGTGCATACCTCCCCACTTTCGCACGTGTCACTCAGCATTGTCGTGGGAACCGTCCATCAGTGCAGCTACAAGCGCTTTGTCTCTTTTGCTCCATCAGAGCGTGAAATGTTCTATCAGATGTTGAATCGTGTTGAAGGAAGAGTACGGCATAGAGGAAAGTAGATAAAGCAGGAGGAGTGTAAACACACACACACACACACACACACACACACACTTAAACCAACTCCAACCTCAATCTCAGCAACCAAAGGACCAGCTTTGGACACCTACTTCTGATTGTTGTCCTCGTAATCTGTTAAAAGCTAGCAAGTGTAAATGAATTCACTTGACAAAAGTATTGGGACACCTGCTCAGTCAATGTTTCTTTGAGAAATCAAGGGCTTTAAAAAATAAGTTGTCCTGCTTTTGTTGGAGTAACTGTCTCTGCTGTCCAAGGAACACCTTCTACTGGATTCTGGAGTGCATCGGTATGAGGATTTGATTGTATTCAGTGACAAGAGCGTTATTGAGGTCAATATGTCGGATGATCACCACCACCCTCCCTCATCCCTACTTCCCCAACTCATCCAAAAGTACTGGAGGGAGCACCATCCTTCATTCCAGAGAAGACATGTAGTTCCCCTGGCTCCACAGCCCAATGCTGGGGGGCTTCATACCACTTTAACCATGGTGTCAACAGGTTCATGTTCATCTGCTCCAGAGAGTCCTATTCTATTGGCTAATTGGCAGTATTTCTCAACAGTGTGGTGCAACTCAAAGTCGCTAAGTATATTCATTAGAAGGGGTGTCCACAAATATTTGGACATACAGTGTATGCACAGATCCTCATATTCTGTTTTAGCTCATTTCGCACTGGATTTTGGTATGTATTACATCTAGTATATTCAGTATGATTTTTTCGCTATTAACTTGTTTGATCTTCTCTTAGTGCATATTGAATATTTTAAACACTTGTCAACAGCCAGTGATTCAGATTCTGACCCGAACCCATCACACCATTTTCCCTTTAGAATTAGCAAATGATTCATGCAGCAGATCAGTTTTCTTAAATACATCTGTGACATCTTTTCTGTGGGAGAGGGGTTCTCCGGAGAACACAACAGACTTGGCATGGGAACGAGTGAGGAGACTTATTATTTCTTGCTTTTTCTACTTTCCTACATTCCCAGCTCAGAGATTCATTAAATGCCACAAACAGTAACCCAAAGCATGAGCTTGGTTCTGCTTCTCAAGCTTCTGCTTTCGTCCATCTGCTCCATTTGCCCTCCTTTACAACTGGATTTCAAACGCTTCACAAACCATCAGCAAGGAGGCCAAAGAACATCAAAGACAGAAAATGTGAATTAACTCATGTTTCCAACGACAAAACCACAGATTTTTACCCATTTCCTCCCCAATTTGGCTCGCCAGTTACCCAACCCCCTATCCCATGCAATGCTCCCAACACTGGGAGGGTGAGGATCAACACATGCCTCCTCCAGCTCCCCCAGTGCCTCTTTTTGGTTTTTTTCAAAACTGCAGACGTCAATGCAGCGCCACAGTAATGAATTCCAATTACCAGCTTCAACTCACACCCCTCTTTGCTGAAATTTCGTCTTTTCTTCTTCCCCACCGCCACTAGTTTGGTCCCACCCAGTTGCCCAGGGGGGATGGCTCTGCCCCTGACTCCCATGTATGGCAGGACCTGTGAGGGCCTGGATGTTTCAAGACTTGGGGCGACGATGGGGCCTATGCCAAAAAACGTACATACGCGATTTCTATCATATTGTTAACATTTTGTCAAGATGAAAGTTTTTCTTCTTGTAAGCTGCCTCTGAAATCCTCTAGCTGATCGTGGAATTCATTACAGGATTTGATCTACAAAGCGGTCATAAGTCAAACTCACAGAGAGGGGAAGATAAATGTGAAAGCTAATGTCCATTGTCCACTGTTAAACACTGGTATGGATCCATATCAGTATCGGATAGAGAAGTCATTAGGTGTGACGATTGCTCTACAGGGTCCTATAATGATTGTACAGTGCCACTGATAAACCCAGATGATGTTCCCTCACTCATATCCCCACATGCTAAGCAAGGGTGGTCTCATTGGTACTGCAGGCCTTTCATCTAAGAGTGGTCCAAAAATCCCACTGCACCAAGTTTAGGACAGGTCTGAATCTTAACAGCTGTTCTGTCCTTATTAAGTGAGTGACATATATTCAGGGTATGAGGTCCACCTTTTGTAAAGCTAGCATTTACATTTACATTTACGGCATTTAGCAGACGCTCTTATCCAGAGCGACTTACAAAGTGCTTTGCTATTTACCTAAGAAAGAAACCTCAGCTAGTTAGAATAGACTAATAATTCAAAGATACCTCTAAGCTTTAGACATTACTAAACACAATACAATAAGGCGACCATAGTGCTCTATTCGCCCAAGTACTCTCTGAAGAGGTGGGTCTTCAGTTTGCGTTTGAAGACAGCGAGCGTCTTGGCCGTTCGGACACCCAGGGGAAGCTCGTTCCACCACTTTGGTGCCAGGACAGAAAAAAGCCTGGACGCTTGTCTTCCGTGGATTTTGAGAGATGGCGGGTCGAGCCGAGCCGTACTTGAAGCTCGAAGGGCTCTTGGTGCAGACCGGCTTTTGACCATTGCAATCAAGTACGGAGGGGCTGGTCCAGTCTTGGCTTTGTAGGCCAGCGTCAGGGTTTTGAATCTGATGCGGGCAGCTACAGGAAGCCAGTGGAGAGAACCTACATGAGGAACACCTCATCTTTTATTCCTTCTTCATGGCAGGTGCAGACCATGTTTTCAGTTCATTTATGATGGCTTTAGGGGTGCATTTTCCTAAAAAGTGAACGAAGGACACTGTTCTTGGCATTTTCCACTTAATTCTGGAACCCAAGTTCTTACCCTGATCCTGAAACACTATGTAGCCAGCTAACAAGAGCAGAAGGTTTGGGAATGTTGTATCAGTGTGGCATTGCTTTAACACTTATGGAGAAGAGGTAGGAGACAGGAATGTGGCATGTAAAGGCATCATGGAGGACGGTAGTGTTGCATAGGGAATGTATTAGCTAGGACAGGCATTTCACACCTTGCCTTTCTCCCAAACTACAGTTATTGCATAAGACCATTTATTATTACTAGCGTTAACTTCACTCTGGGCTAGACCAAGGTTTGAACATTGAGATACAATGAGATGCCACTGCAGAACTGGGAGTAAATCTCTAATCTCACAGTGTGATTCTGATTATTCTGTATGCAATTTGTGCAAAAATGAATCCATTCAACTGAAACTAAAGGAAGTGGTATTTGGTTGTATGCCTTATTACCAGTGCTACACACTGCATGATACTTTACATTTACATTTAAGGCATTTAGCAGACGCTCTTCTACACTTCACCCAAGTACTCTCATAAGAGGAGGGTCTTCAGTCTGGGTTTGAAGACAGCGAGCGTTGGACTCTGCTGTTCGGACACCCAGGGGAAGTTCATTACACCACTTCGGTTCAGGAACAAACATGGACGCTCGTCTTCTGTGTATCCTGAGCCGTACCTGATGCTGGAAGGGATTTTGGAATCGGCTTTTGACCATCGCCATCAAGTACAGAGGGGCTGGCTGGTCCAGTCTTGGCTCTGTAGACCAGTGTCAGGGTTATGAATCTGATGAGGGCAGCAGCTACAGGAAACCAGTGAAGAGAGAACGCGGCAGAGGAGTGATATGGCTGAACCTGAAGCGTTGAAGATGGCCCATGCCGCCATATTCTGGATCAATTGCAGGGGTGCGCAAAGGAAGACCAACCAGAAGGGAGTTGCAGTAGTCAAGTCTTGAAAGGACAAGGGACTGGCCGAGCACCTGGGTGGCTTCTCTAGAAAGGAAAGGTTGAAGAAGGTAAGATTTGAGAAAGCTAAACCTGGAAAAGAGAGTAGTGGACAAGGCTAAAAGCTAACTGGCTACAATCTATTCAGCTTGCTAGCAGCACATCGCACAGAGAGGAGACAATGAGAGGACAGCAGCCCTATCCAGTAAGACTCAGAAATAATCACAGTGTTAAAACTATGCTATGAAATGGGGGGTTCTTTGAGTAGTCACTAGTGATGTAAACCAGGCAATAAAAGCAGAGCTGGTTTCATTCTGAGAAAAAGTAACAGGGTGGTAAATAGGCTTGTTAAACAATCCTGTATGGATTGTTTGTGTTCCCATATTCTGACCCAGTGACACAGAAATCTGTTAGCAGGTAAGCCAACCTGTCTGGTTTTAGCCCCTCAACACTCTACACACAAACATGCTGCTGAAGGAAGGAACGGGCATGTTTAGGTGGGTTTGATGTCGATAATGAAACTGTAGATTAAGTTTTATTGTCCGTTTGTTACCAAGATTCGAAAAATTCAGCAGCTGTAAGGCAATCAAATGAGTTCCGCTAGTGAACTGGTCAGTCTCAAAGCTCGAACAAACTGACCAGCCTTAAAACTGTACGGAGAGCTCCAGTGTTAGCAGTGTGTGCCACCCCATAAAACCCAAAGTAGGACGACCCAGACATTAATGACCTGTAAAATGTAATACTGTAAGGTCTATTGCAGTTTATGGTGTATGACATTACTGGGCATGTACAATAAATCGGTAACGAGACACAGCAGCTTACATGCCACACACAATTTCCGTACCAGGTAAGTAAGGTAAATTTGTGGACGATTGTGGTTTCTTCAGTGTCTCCCTAGTACTCTTCTGCCTTTACCACAGTGTTCACATTTAGGGCATTTAGCAGATGCTCTTATCCAGAGCCACTTACAAAAGCTTCACTGTTTACTAAGCTCAGATACTACTAAACACAATGCAACATGGAGACCATAGTACTCTACTGTTCACCCAAGTACTCTCAGAAGAGGAGGGTCTTCAGTCTGGGTTTGAAGACAGTGCGACTCTGCTGTTCGGACCCCCAGCGGAAGCTCGTTCCACCACTTCGGTGCAGGACAGAAAAAAGTCTGGACGCTCGTCTTCTGTGGATCCTAAAGGATGGCGGGTCGAGCCGAGCCGTACTTGAAGCTGGAAGGGCTCTTGGTGCAGATTGACTCTTGACCATTGCCATCAAGTACAGAGGGGCTGGTTTAGCATGCAACAGTGAATGTGAATTTTGTTGCTGCTGTACAAATCATAAAGTCACATTTTTCTGTTTTTATTAACTTTATAATAAAATGTTTTATTACGATAACAAAAAATATAGCTATCCATTATTTTGGACATTTGGGGGAAAAAACAAAAATACAACAAATAATTTAGCTTTTTTATATAAAAAACACATATACATCTTAATGTTAAAAAAATCTTTAAAATAATTAACTTTTCTGTGAAAACAATACTATAAATAATTCATCTTGTGTCCAGAAAAAAACAGATAATTTAACTTATTTCACCCCAAAAATAAAGCAGAAAAATCTTAATATATATAGAAAGAAATTAAAAAATAGATCTTTATTTCACAAAAATAGTACAGATTATTTAGCTTTTTCAATAAATTCACAAACACAGCAAATTTGTCAAACACATTTCTTTATATGAAATTGCCAAAACCAATAAACTTGTAATTTTACAAGAAACTTATATAAAGCAGAAGTTTACATACACTATATAAAAAGACACATATGCATTCATTTTTGTTACCATTTAACACAAAAAAATACAGCTGTCCATTACTTTCTGGCCCAAAAAATGATCCAAAGAGATTTGAGGGAAAAAAATTACAGATTTTTAAACAACAGTAGGAGTGAACAGTCCAGTCAGGTCTTCAAAAACTCAAAAAAAATGTAACAACAAACAAACAAACGAATATTTAGATACTATAAACTGTCCATAAGTATTTGGCTAGGGATGTCCCGATCCAAACCAGTGACTCGGTTTCGGGGGGCTGATCCAGACATTTGTTATAAATCAGGTATTGGCAAAGTCTTCCTGGCAGATCGGCCTTTCAGCCCATGTGGATACAGTCCTCGTTTCACTGTGGATAATGACCCACTCTTACCAGCTTCAGCTGCATCTTCACAAGGTCTTTAGCTTTTGTTCTCGGGTTGATTTGGGCACGTCGTTCATCTGTGGGACACAGAGCCTGTCTCCTTCCTGAGCGATATGATGGCTGGACATTCCCATCTTGTTTGTACTTATAATAGTTAGTACAGATGAACAAGGCGCCTTCAGGCTTCTGGAAATTGCACCCAAGGATGAGCCAGATTTGTGCAGGTCCACAATTCTCTTCCTGAGATCTTGGCTGATTTCTTCCGACTCTTCTATTATGATACACAAAGCAGCAGTGTGTTTCAGGTGTGCCTTAAAATACAGCCACAGGTGTGTCTCTAATTAACTCAGATATTGCCAATAAACCTATCAGAAGCTTCCTGAGACATGACATCATTATAGTGGCTGTCCCAAATTGTTTAAAGGCAGAGTAATCTAAGTGTATTTAAAGTAATAAAAACTGCTTTTAAAAATTCCCTCTCTCATTATTTTGATATTTAGCAAATCAAATAATTTTGGGAATCCTAATTGACCTAAAACGGGAAAAGTTTATTCTAAATTCATGTCGGACAGTGAGAAAAAAATGCATATGTGTCTTTTTATATAGTGTATGATAAATATTAATTACATTATTGATGTATTACAGTGTCTAATGAGCTCCACAGACACACAGCTGATCACATGTCCTTTCTGGCAGGGTTCCAGACAGTGTCTAATGCAGTGTGTTCAAAAGTTTGGAATCACCTGCCATATTCATGCTTAGTCCGGCCTACCTGTCCTGTCACTGTCTACCACCACCACCACCTCCACCACCACCTCCTCTCCTCACTCCGATTTCTCCGAAACTCACCACCATTCCTCTCAAAAAAAGTGGGTGTCATTTTTAGAGCGTGTCCTCATGGAGGTACACAACCACCCACCTCCACAGCACAACTGCCAAGAACAAAACAAACACACACACACACACACACACACACACATCTTACTAAGACTCCTGGCGTTGGAGGAAAACAGGAGGAATGCATTTCTCTTGGAAAACCTGCAGTAATTTGCAGTGTTTGAGCTCTGCACATCACAAACACACACACACAAACACACACACTGTAAAAGGTCATTAGGGCATTTTACCCGGTTTCAGTCAAAGTCACATAAACACTCTGAGGAAACTCCTGCCCTGTTCCTCATTATTCACAGCCCTCGCTGAAACACACCCAACATTCACATCTGTACAAGACTAATATACTGGCCAGGACTGCTGGTGTGAATTGAGCGCTCGTGTGTGTGTGTGTGTGTGTGTGTGTGTGTGTGTGTGTGTCACCGCTGAGGATCTCATAACGAGCTCTAAGGTCATAATGAAGGTGCTTAACGAGCTGAGGAGAACAGGAGGCCAGGGGGGTAATCATCGCTGACTCCGGGTGCTCCGGGATGCTCCGAGGTCTATCAATACGACCCTGATTTTCATGACTTACACTCTCTTCATAAAGCAGATATGCATGCAGAGCGTAACGCACTCCTCCTTAACCCTTTAAACCACAGGATTGTTATTCAGTGCCTGTCGTGAGACAGGTCTGTGAGGGTACCACATATGGGTACTTGGGGTTTCACACATTTGGAGAGTGTGGTACACGCTGAGAGAAGAACTGAACTGAGCTCAAGCTGAAGCAGAAGGAAACACCAGCGCTCGTAGTTCTGTTACCAACCGTTAGTTCTGTTTCTTTAAAGTTAATGTAAATCATTTAGAATATTTTATATATTTCTGATTATTTTACTGAGATATGTGACTGTAAAGAAACTTCAAAGATGTTTTAAGAACCTAAACTAAAATGTAATAATTTTATTAGATTATTACATTTATTTAGAATTTATTTATTTAGGATTTATTTATTATGACTTTTAGCTGCTTATTTTAAGCAATTGTGCTCTTTAAAAAATATATATATATTTTCCTTTCATAAAATACATATATATTTTTTTGTTTTTAGAAAAATTTTAATGATAATTTATATGACATTTATTTATAATTTGTATGACATAATGCAGATCGTTTTATTTATTACTATATATATATATACAGTGAGTCCAAGAAGTATTTGATCCCTTGCTGATTTTCTTTGTTTGCCCACTAATAAAGACACTATCCTTCTGCACTTTTAATGGTAGATATATTCTAACATGGAGAGACAGAATATCAAGACAAAAATCCAGAATATAATTTTAAAGAATATATTTTAATTAATTTGTATTTCAATGAGGAAAATAAGTATTTGATCCCTCTTGCCAAACACACTCAATACTTAGTGGCAAAGCCTTTGTTTGCAAGCACAGCGGTGAGACGTTTGTTGTAGTTAACCACAAGTTTAGCACACACACCAGGGGGAATTTTGGCCCACTCTTCTTTGCAGATCCTCTCTAAATCATGAAGGTTGGTGGGCTGTCGCTTGGCAACTCTGACCTTCAGCTCCCTCCATAGATTTTCGATCGGATTGAGGTCTGGCGACTGGCTGGGCCACTCCATGACCTTAATGTGATTTTTCTTGAGCCAATCCTTTGTTGCCTTTGCTGTATGTTTAGGGTCGTTATCATGTTGGAAGACCCAACCACGGCCCATTTTCAGATCCCTGGCAGAGGGGAGGAGGTTGTCCCTCAGGATTGTGCGGTACATGGCTCCATCCATCTTCCCAGTGATGCGGTGAAGTAGCCCTGTACCCTTGGCAGAGAAACACCCCCAAAACATTATGCTTCCACCTCCATGCTTGACGGTGGGCACAGTGTTCTTGGGGTCATAGGCAGCATTTTTCTTCCTCCACACATGGCGGGTGGAGTTGAGGCCAAAAAGTTCAATTTTGGTCTCGTCTGACCACAAAACCTTCTCCCAATAACTTGGTTCATCTTTCAAATGATCATTGGCATACTTGAGGCGCGCCTCCACATGTGCTCTCTTCAGCAGGGGTACCTTTCGGGCACTGCAGGATGTGAATCCATTGTTGCGCAAAGTGTTGCCAATTGTTTCCTTGCAAACTGTGGTCCCAGCTGCCTTCAGGTCATTTGCTAACTCCTGCCGAGTGGTTGCAGGACGATTTCTGACTGTTCTCAGCATCATTGCCACCCCACGAGGCGAAATCTTCTTTGGAGCACCGGGCCGAGGTCTGTTGATTGTCATGTTATACTCTTTAAACTTTCTGATAATTGCACCAATAGTTGTTACTTTCACATCCAACACCTTACTAATCTTTTTGTAGCCCATTCCAGCTTTGTGAAGGTCAACAATTCTGACTCTGAGGTCCTGTGACAGCTCTTTGGTTTTACCCATGTTGGAGACTTGAAATCTGTGTGATCTGTCTGATTCTGTGGACAGGTGTTTTTCACACAAGTGATTAGTGAGAACAGGTGGCTTCAGGTCAGGTAACAAGTTGATTGGGAGTGTCTAACTGGTCTGTAAAAGCCAGAACTGCTAATGAATACTAAGGGATCAAATACTTATTTCACTCCATGAAATACAAATCAATTAATATATATTCCTTAGATTTATTTTCTGGATTTTCTTTTTAATATTCTGTCTCTCCATGTAAGAATACATCTACCATTAAAAGTATAGAATGATCATGTCTTTATTAGTGGGCCAACGAAGAAAATCAGCAAGGGATCAAATACTTCTTGGACTCACTGTATATATATATATTTCAAATAAAATCATGCAAATTATTTTGTTTCTCAAAGTAATTCAATGTTTTTTTTACATTTTTATTTTTTTAATAATACAGATGTTTTTCTTTTAAAATATGCAGATGATTTGCCTTTTTTGTTTACAAAAATGCAGATAATAAAAAATAACATAGTTCTGTTTATTTATAAATGCACAAACGCACATTATTCAAAACTGAAAGTAGATAATTTTGCTTTTTAGAAAAAAATATTAATTTTTTTTACAGAAACAATCTTGAAAAATTCTTTAGATAAACGGACAGAACTAAAAATATGCAATAAATAATATTAATATAACAGGTCATTTTATATTTCAGCATGTTTGAAGATTTTTTGTTTTTGTACTTAGTGCCCAATGTACATCTACAAACCTCCGTGTGTGAGACCCTGTTCTCCTCTTCTGGTCTGAAGTAAAGAGCTGTAGTTCTGAAGTGAGACGCGTAAGCAACAGTTAAGCAGAACAGGAGGAACAGATTGAAACTGAAGCCCCCAAATAGGGGGAGTCTGTAGAAGTACAGAGAGCTGAGGACGCGGAGCTACTCGCTGCCTGCTCTGATGACAGACACGACAGCTGATGATGGAGATGTGGAGGTGATCAGCACCCTTAGTTCTGCCACTCCCTGCTGTTCTAGGCCCCTTTTGTGCGTGCATGTGTGTGTGTGTGTGTGTGTCTGTGATTGTGTGTGTGTGTGTGTGTGTGTGTGTGTGTGTGTGTGTGTGTGTGTGTGTGTAGGATTCCCAACAATGAACCGCCCGTTTGTCCTGACTACATCTGGTCGAGGGTTTGTTCAAAGAAATGCAGACACTCAGCAGTGTGTGTGTGTGTGTGTGTGTGTGTGTGTTCCAAAGCCCACTTATAATAGCTGTGCTGCTCATTAATCCAGATTTAGATACCATTAGTCACAAGCTGTAATATGTCCTCCGAAATACCTGCTAATGCGTGTTTGACTTTTCGTACTGAAAGCATTTGAGAAAAGTGGAACCTGATGTGTGTGTGTGTGTGTGTGTGTGTGTGTGTGTCCAAGTGTGTGTGTGTGTCCAAGTGTGTGTGTGAGTGAGAGATAAAGAGAGGGAGATTAAAAGGGAATTCCTTTGATTTTTCTCATTTCTGCACTAATCAGTTGCTGGGACGTAAACACTTGAGTCGGTCAGAGTGGTTCAGTGAAAAATAGGGTTGGTGTAGTGGAGAACACCACCACCACCCCCACTGAGCAAACACCCCACTCTACACCAGTAAGAGTCCTTGGGCAGCCTGTGTGCTGTCAACGATTTCAAAGAACCTTCACTTGATGTAAAATGGTTCTTTGCCAGGTTAAAGGCAGTTTAGACAATGCCATTGAAGAACCGCTTTTGGTTCTTTAAAGAACCGTTACTGTAAAATAAATCTGTACGTGTGAATGAACCGTTTAAAGGTTTCAAAGAACCTTCACTTGATGTGAAAAGGTTCTCCACCAAATTAAAGGTTCTTCACACTCAATTCAATCAATCTCACAAAACAATGGTTGTTTAAGTGATGCCACTAAAGAACCGCTTTCGGTTCCCTAAAGAACCCTTTTTTGTGAAGAACCTTCCAAATGTCTTAAGGAACTTTCACTTGGTTCTTTACACTCACAAAACGTACCAAAAATTGCCCTATAAAGGTTTAAAACAACCTTCACTTGATGTGAAAAAGGTCTTGGCCAATTTAAAGGTTCTTCAGCACGTTTTTTAAGCGATGTCGTTGAAAATCTGCTTTTGGTTCCCTAAAGAACCATTTCTGTAAAAATAATATGTAGGTGTGAAAAGATTCTTCACCAATTTAAAGGTTCTTCAGCACTTATTAAACTCACACAAAATATCATTAAAAGAACCATTTCTGAGAAAGAAATCTGTGAGTGTGAAGAACCTGTCAAAGGTTTCAAAG
Organism: Salminus brasiliensis; assembly: GCF_030463535.1. Taxonomy (NCBI): domain Eukaryota; kingdom Metazoa; phylum Chordata; class Actinopteri; order Characiformes; family Bryconidae; genus Salminus; species Salminus brasiliensis. The sequence continues at coordinate 34,476,521 of NC_132889.1, read as the reverse complement.
AACCTTCACTTGATGTAAAAAGGTTCTTGGCCAATTTAAAGGTACTTCAGCACATTTTTTTAAGCAATGTCATTAAAGATCCACTTTTGGTTCCCTAAAGAACCCTTTTTGTAAAAAAAAAATCTGAGTGTGAAGAACCTTCTAAATGTTTCAAAGAACCTTCACTTGATGTGAAAAAGTTCTCCGCCAAATGAAAGGTTCTTCACACTCATAAATCTCAAAAAACAATGGTTGTTTCAGCGATTGAAGAACCGCATTTGGTTCCCTAAAGAACCAAAAAGAAAGAATCTGAGTGTGAAGAACCTTCTAAATGTTTCAAATAACCCTCAATTGGTTTTTTACACACACAAAACGTACAAAAAATGCTGTTTAAGCGATGCCGATAAAATAACTGCTTTTGGTTCCCTGAAGAACCCTTTTGTAAAAGAAATCTGTAAGTGTGAAGAGCCCTCTAAAGGTTTACAACAACCTTCACTTGATGTGAAAAGGTTCTCCACCAATTTAAAGGTTCTTCAGCACTTATTGAACTCACACAAAATATCATTAAAGATCCGCTTTTGGTTCCCTAAAGAACCCTTTCTGAGAAGGAAATCTGTGAGTGTGATGAACCTGTCAAAGGTTTCAAAGAACCTTCACTTGATGTGAAAAGGTTCTCTGCCAAATTAAAGGTTCTTCACACTTATACATCTCACAAAACAATGGTTGTTTAAGTGATACCAATGAAGAACCGCTTTTGGTTCCCTAAAGAACCCTTTTGTACAAGAAATCTGTAAGTATGAAGAGGTTAAAACAAAACGAGTTTAAAACAAGCTTCACTTGATGTGAAAAGGTTCTCCACCAAATTAGGTTCTTCACACTCAAAAAGGTTCTTCACACTCATCAATCTCACAAAACAATGGTTGTTTAACCGATACCAATAAAGAACCGCTTTTGGTTCCCTAAAGAACCCTTTTGTACAAGAAATCAGTGAGTGTGATGAACTCTTTAAGGGTTTAAAACAACATTCACTTGGTTTGAAAAGGTTCTTGGCCAATTTTAAGGTTTTTCAGCACGTTTTTGAGTGATGTCATTAAAGATCTGTGTTTGGTTCCTTAAAGAACCATTTCTCTAAAAGAAATTTGTAAGTGTGAAAAGGTTCTTCACCAATTTAAAGGTTCTTCACACTCACAAATCTGGTTGTTAAAATTGGTTGTTTGAGAGATGCCACAGAATTGCACTACTGCCCCGTATGGAACTATGGGATCCCCATTTTAGCCCACGCTTCACAGCCACTGCACAGCACTACACCAGAATTTAGCCACCGAGTTTAATGTACTGAAGCCAGTGAAGACAAGGGGCTAAGGGCTAGGGACTAAGGGCACACACACACACACCCAGAGCAGTGGTCAATCAGGGACTAACTGGGTTTTCCAAATGCCTTGTTCGAGGGCACCCCAGCTGGGAATGTTGAAAGAGCTGAAAGCACTCTCCGCTGGTCCAGGGTCTCAAATCAGTGACCTTCTGGCCAGAAGCTTGCAATAAGAAAGATCTATTTGCATGTTCCACCTTAGGAAGCCAGGTTCAGCTCTGCTACAGCACCCCAGAGCATAGAGGCCTTTAAGAGCCTTGCTCAAGGGCCCAGCAGTTGCTGCTTAGTAGACCTGGGTATTGAGCCCACAGCATGAGCCACCACTGCTCCATCACACTCTTGGGGACAGAACTGTTTACTGGTTCCACTGTGGTACCATTCCCAACCAGGAAACCCACTGTCAGGAGGGCAAGAGCGAAGTGAAGACTTGTCTTTTGGCTTTAGTGCTATCCTCATTTCTTTCTTTCCTCCCTCCCGCTCTCTCTCTCTCCCTCTCTCTGGATTTGTACATCAGTCCCATTACCCAGCACAAAGCACAGCCTGATCAAAGGTTCCTCTCACTCCATACAGGAGCATTTGCATGAGAAGCAATCCATAATCGGGCTAAAGCGCTCCTCTTTCGCAGTCGTCTCAGGAGCATTGTTGCACACTGCATTGAGACGCTGAAACCTGCCGTAAACAGATGGTAAACAGTTCGCAGCTCCTTTTTGCAGAAGACATGGGTGAATCGTGTGGATTTTCTCCCTAACGTAGAGCTCTCAGGATAATTCCCCTCATTTAGCCTCCCTGGTGTAGACCTATTATGCTTTATCTGAAATTGGAGGTGCCACTCTTGGAGCAGTGTCTACTTAAATCACTGAAAATGGCTGTAACGCTCAAATTCGACGAAAAATATTTAAATGGAGATAAGTGAAATAGTCTAACCTCATCTTTAATTCTGAGTGTTGATACTGCAATGAAAGTACCTTTCCAAAAAATACTACAGCAGAAACAAGGTAACAGCTATGTTGGGGTTTTAACACTGGTACACTGGTCAGCCAGCACTAGACCAGCATAAACAAGCACTAGTTAAATTTTGAATACTGGTATACTGGTCAGCTACTACTTCACAAGCACCAGACCACCATAGCCCAGGATTTGTTGGGTTCTGAACACTGGTATACTCATCAACCAGTACTACACCAGCACCAGACCAGCGTAAACCAGCATTTGTTGGGTTCTGAACACTGGTATACTTGTCTAGCAGTACTACACCAGCACCAGACCACCATCAGCCAGCATTTGTTGGGTTCTGAACACTGGTATCCTCATTAACAAGTACGACACCAGTACTAGACCAGCATAAACCAGCATTTGTTGGGTTCTGAACACTAGTATATTTGTCAACCAGTATTACACCAGTACCAGACCAGCAATAAACCAGCAATTGTTGGGTTCTGAACACTAGTAGACTCGTCAACCAGTACTTCACCACCAACAACTAGCATAAACCAGCACAAGTTGTGTTTGAACACTGATACACTAGTCAACCAGTACTACACCAGCACCAGACCAGCATAAACCAGCATTTGTTGGGTTCTAAACAATAGTATACCAGTCAACAAGTACTACACCAGCACCAGACCAGCATAAACCAGCATTTGTTGGGTTCTAAACAATAGTATACCAGTCAACAAGTACTACACCAGCACCAGACCAGCATAAACCAGCATTTGTTGGGTTCTAAACAATAGTATACCAGTCAACCAGCACTACACCAGCACCAGACCAGCATAAACCAGCATTCGTTGGGTTTGAACACTTGTCAGGTGGTCAACCAGCACTACACCAGTACCAGACCAGTATAAACCAGCAATTGTTGGGTTTTGAACACTTGTCAGGTGGTCAACCAGAACTACACCAGCACCAGACCAGTATAAACCAGCAACTGTTGGGTTCTGAACACTTGTCAGGTGGTCAACCAGAACTACACCAGTACCAGACCAGTATAAACCAGCAATTGATGGGTTTGGACACTTGTCAGCTGGTCAACCAGCACTACACCAGTACCAGACCAGTATAAACCAGCAACTGTTGGGTTCTGAACACTTGTCAGGTGGTCAACCAGAACTACACCAGCACCAGACCAGTATAAACCAGCAACTGTTGGGTTCTGAACACTTGTCAGGTGGTCAACCAGAACTACACTAGTACCAGACCAGCATAAACCAGGACAAGCTGTGTTTGAACACTGATACACTAGTCAACCAGTTCTTCACCTGACCAGTATCAACCATCATAAACCATTGTAGGACAGCTTGGAAGTCATATTTTAAAGGTTCAGAAAATGTAATCATACACACATCTTTATTACACACATGGTTCTGGATGGCACTAAAGTGGTTTGTCTATGGTATCACTCATAAAAAGAACCATTTATGGCATTTCCATTGAGTGTATGATATACAAAATGTTGATGAAGTCACTGCAGAAATACGACAATGACGCTAGTGAAGTAAGAGAAGATGGAGAAGAGGCCATGCAAGTAACATCACACTTTGTCCTCCTTCTATTAGAACTCAATAAAGGTTCATTCAGATGAAGGTGCAGGTTCATACAGAGTCCTCATGTATTGACAAATGCAAGGCTGAGGGTGATAGATCACCTGAATGTACAAGGTTAAGGGGTCAATATTGGATTGGGAGAGTATTAAAGTTCAGGGCCAGCTGGTTCACAGGAGTCGGGTCAAGAATAAGGTTAAGGGTCACTAAACAGCATAAGGTCATCATGTGTCTGGAGTGTGAAAAACAGTAAACCACTGGATCAAGGTCTCCAGCTGGAGAGCAGGACCTCACAACTGTAGATTCTGCAGAATCAGTGCAAACGAACATGGGAGGAGGTTTCATCCATGCTTCTTAATTTTAGAGGCATGAAATCAAACATCTTTCATCGGCAGAGTTTAAGGGGTCTCTGAGATCTGTTTAGTTGAGGGTATGCTCAGTGTGAGATTTTCAGTGTGAGAGTGCCACCTTGTGGTCAAAGTCAGTACCCTTGATTTTAAAGCAGGCCCCGTAAAGTATGAACAGCAGATTGTTGCTCAGCCCTGCTTAGGATTGTTGAAGTTGTAAAAGAAAGAATATAATGCTCAGATTGCCTCACAGTGAGGCCGTGGATTCCTCAGTGTGAGAGAATCAGACTAGAGGAAAGGTTGATTTCGCAGTTATAGCTGCTAAAGGTCACCAACAAGTTACAACCTCTGACTTTTCACTGCGACTAAATCCAATGAAAATGAAAACAATGTTTCAATTCTTGTTCATTATCGAACTGACTGCAGTGATTCAGTCTTGTGTAAAGGAACAGGCACTCAAATCAAGCATATTAAAAAGAGTTGATCCTGCTTTGGTTGGAGTAACTGTCTCTATGGAAGGAAAGCTTTCTACTCGTTATGGGAGGAGCTGTGAAAATTTCATTGCATTTGTCACCCGTCTCTACTGTGTGCATGCTCTGGCTCCAGTTGATTGAAGATGGCGACTTTCATTTCAGCCATCTTTTGGAGTGAACGGGGACACGCTGCCCACTCTTATGAACAGTCTATGGTCTGAACTTGCAGGATGAGGTTTCGCTGTGATTGGCGATGATGTCTGAAAGGACTATTAGCTCTTCTTTTGTATGTGTCAGTTGGTTCAGACGTGTGTTAGAGAGCAATGTAGGAGGACAGTAGCAGTTTCCAGGAAGTTCTACCTAAAGACATACCAGCACCAACTGAGATGAGTCTGTTTTTTTTTGAGTGCTGGTAGCAGCACACATGTGACTTGATATTGTGAGGAATGTTGAAGCACAGGTTTAGAGATTCTGGAGTTTCTAGCGTTGTATCTCTGCTCAATGTTTGTAAAGGCTAAGCGAGTTTCTTTACACAGGACCTTCAGACACTGCGGTCTAAGTTCTTTAGAACATAGAAAATACAATATACAAAATACAAAGATAATTCATATTAAAGTTTAAAAAGATGAGTTAAAGAAAGTATAAGCTATTCTTCCTCGTATATATATATATATATATATATATATATATATATATATATATATATATATATATATATATATATATATATATATATCGCTGTATTCAGCTCTCTCTTAAGACTCATCTCTGCCCAAGACATGGCTGCTCTAGAAGAAGGTAAGACGCAGTTATCTCAGTAATCTAGGAAGCTCATATTCCAACACTAAACATAGGAAACGGCTAATGAAACTCGTGGATCTGTGGAGCTGAAATAACCCTTCCACACTACTGAGGAATAGTGCAGAACAGCTTCTATGTACTATGTTATCTTCTGGGTTCTCATATACCCACAACTTCTGTTTTTTATATGCCACTATTACGGATATGTAGTCGATAAGGACAGATAAGGGCGAGGGCAGTCTGTTATAGACTGTTATAGGCAAGCCTGAGCCACAACACTGATACCAGCTCCAAAGAATGTAGAAATAAGGAGGTGGTTTCAGTGTTATGGCAGATCAGTGTAATGCCTATATGGAGCTGAACAGCTGGCATTACTTTCAAAGTGCATAGAGAGCCTGTAGATGGTGGACAGGCCTTTAGCTCATTTTAATATTCTCCTCATGTTCTGATATAGATGTTTTTCTTTGAAAGATATTGTCCACAAAAGTTCATTTGATTTAACGTTTATAATAAATTTTATAATAAATCAATTTTTTTTCCAAATTTGGTGCTGCCAGTAAACACACCCATCCATAATCCCCCCTAACACTACCAATGCTCCCAACACTAGGAGAGTAAGGACTTAACATGGGCAGCCGACACACTCCGAGGAAAGGCCCGGGTCCCCAGGTCTACCGCACCAGCAGACAGACGCTTGGGTAGCGGAGGGCAGAGCACGCTGACTATCTAGCAATGCTGCATCCACAGCAGTTAAAAAAAAAAGAGGCGTGGCTGGCTTAATATGTGTTGGAGGAGACATGCTAGTCTTTAGCGTTGGAAGCTAGTAATAGGGGAGGGATTGGGTAATCGGCCTTTCAAATTGGGTTGAAATAATGTGGTCAATTAGAAATAAATAACCATAAAAATATATAAAGGAGCTGAATGAGCTCAAGTCAATGATGCCTACAGGACATCAAAAATGTAAATGTAGAGTACAAAACGTGTAATGTTCACTAGATTAAAGATCTATTTCAACATTGGGTAATGAAATCGTCTGTGCTGCAAATAATTACAGCTTAATTACAGCTTCACAGGAAAGAATCTTCAAAACTTTCAATGGAAGTCAATGTAAAAACCTTCATTTCATGTCATTTAGAGCATTTTTATTGATCCATTGATCCTGAAATTCTGAAACAATGTAAAGAACAACTTTCAGAATTATATTATGTTAAAAAGTGACACTGATTTATCATTGCCGTCCAAGGAATCTCCAAAATAATGACTTCACAGGAGAAGGCAAAAATGGTTCTAACTTTGAATGGGACAATTATTCATGCAGAATTATTCACATAGTATACAGAATCAGCTACAGGGTTCAAACCATGGAGAAAACTAAAAATGGAGATACATGCTTTCTATTGGACAGCAGCGATATTTACATTTAGGGCCTTTAGCAGATGCTCTTATCTAGAGTGACTTACAAAAGTGCTTCACTGTTTCCTCAAGAACAACCTCAGCTAGTTTGAATAGATAGATACCTCTAATCTTAGACTCTACTAAACACAAGTCAATATAGAGATCATAATACTCTACTCTTCACCCAAGTACTCTCAGAAGAGAAGGGTCTGGGATAGGTTTTTGACAGGGAAAACAAAACCTGCTGACATGAAATGAGCACAATTTCTGTTGCTTTATTAAAAATCAGAGGTTTGACGTTTTAAAAGGTACCGTTCACTCCCTCAGTCCACATATATGGAAGCTAAGCTGCCAAAACAGCCCCATCCAGTCCAACCCATCATCTTCTCCCTTCTTCTGTGGATAATGAGAGCCTGCATACCAGCCATGCATACCACCACCTACATTTCTGGACAGTAAGTAAAACGTCTATATTTGTGTTGCAGTTACGGTGACCTCTGACTCCCATCACCACCATCACAGTACTGAGAGCAGAGCTGGTAAGTAACTCCCCTCTGAATGAGGCTGTAATTTACCACACTTGGAATAGGGCTGGAATAAGCTCCTCTCTCTTCTGTAGGTCAGTCTTTGGTCATCGGTGCAGTCGCACTGGGACACTTGACGAGTCTGTCTGCAGGAGGAACTCTTCGGTGTGATGATTGATGAAACGGTCCTCCACATTAAAGATCTGCCAACAACTGAAGTTCTGGTTAAAAACAGGGATCCTATAATGGCGCTACTCTCAACACTGGGTTTTCGGATTGTCATAGTGTCGTCACTCGTTGGAATAACCCTGGGATATAGAGCGTATGTCTTCCTGATCAGCATTAAAGGACAGCAGGCCAAGGCCACTGCCTTAGCCGGTGCTGCACAAGTGGCACTGCTGGGAATCACTGCCTGTGAAGCTGCAGTGGGGGCACTCTGTAGCAAAGGTGTGCTGGAGCATGGACTGGTTCTAACTGTACTCTTTACACATAACATTTTTAATTTGGTGTATATGTGGGCATTTTATGATGTGAGTAGAGAGTCTAGAGACAGTTTGGCAAGCTGTGCTGCAGTGACAGCAATCAAAGGCTTAATAATTTATATTTTATTACTCTTTGATTATGTAAGCGTTGCAAGTGTGTACCTCTATTACTTTCTCTTATTTTTATTTTTATATGCGTTTTCATTTCTCAGAAATTGTTCCTAATTATTCACAGAATCTTCTATTCGTTCCAGCTGTTTCCACAATATTATTACTGTTATTGACACTGTTGTGCATTGTTGGTACTGGAACCGGGACACAGTCTGCAGATGAAAATGGCCTAGCTGGTGGTGTTCTCGCCCCTCAGCTGCTGGAGGCTGGGGGTGGCATGGGGGCAGGGAAGGTGTGTGCAGGTGCAGTGGCTGCAGGGGGTGCTGTTCTAGTGGCCATCCAGAAAGCCTCTCACATGCTAAATATAGGAGCAAGGTTAGGGGGTCTGATTGCGGTCTATGGAGCAGCTGGGGTGGCCCTCTCTGCAGCGGGGGTGCTGGGTCAGAGATACAGAGAGGCAGCAACCCGGGTGTGGGGAGGAAAGCTGGGCAGGACAGCAGCAGTACTGGGAGCAGCAGCTGGAGCTTTTCTTTCAGGAGGGACAAGCGATGTCAGATTAGGACTCTTCAAGGCAGTGTGTGCAGCAGTGATTCCAGGGATGCCGTTTGCAGAATTCATATGGGATATCTGTTACTGTGGCCTTCATTCGGTATACAAAAGAACTGTGATGAAGTTCCAACGTGTCGATGAGCTCGAACAGAACAGAAGATATTCAACATACTCGTACAACATGCCATAATTCCTAGTATTTAAGCATTCAGGTTCAGAACAGACCACTCAATAGTGTCAACAGCAGTCTCATTCACTGGCTGGATCACCCACATTTCAAACCCCCACTTTACGTCACGGTCTGAACTGAAGCTTCTATAAATAACTTTATTACAATCAGTGTAAATGGAAGTTTTATACAGGGCTAAAGAGCCTGCTCTCTCTGGCTATCCTCATCTTTCTACATTAGGGCAGTAGTTGTATGGTAGATGTGCAGACATACATTAATAATACAGGAATAATAATTTGGAGATTTGCCCAGTTGTGGAAACTACTGCATAACTATCTAGAACTATGTGAAGGGGGGATAAACCCCCACATATGAGCAATCTGTTTCTGCTCCCACATTCTCCCATCGTACTCCAATGTTAAAGTGAAATTCAGGCTCAAGAAAACAAAAGCTAAAGGTTAGAAATGGCTGTCAGATTATCTACCTCGACCGTCTCTATACAATATTTCAGATTTGAGATATTAAAAACAATAGTATTAAATGTACTTAATTCAAACGGATGGTACATCGGTTCTTTATTTACATTCATATTCACTTATTAACTGTTTATAGTCTTTCATGTAGCGTCGTAGGAAACAACTAACCCAAACAAGCTGCTTCTTACCTTCTTCCAAATCTTCCATGTCGCCCCCTCAAACACCGCCACCCATGCCAGACCAGCGGCACACCCTCCTAAATGGACTCTTAACTATCTGCCACTATTAATATCACCACTATTAAATATCATTATTCTCATTACTCTGATCGTCACTGCTGTCACTATATTACGTTATACTACACCATGATTATTATATTATGATTATGAATATGTTGCACACCTGGGCAGTATATATATTCATGTGAACAATTTCCTTTTCATTTGAGAACATTATTCTTGATGCCATACAGCTTTCTTAATCCATTTAATCTGTAAATCTTCAACTCACAGACATTAGAAGCCACTAGTTTTATTTTGTTGAAAACTCAAAAACTCCAAACTTTCCCAAATAGTGATTAGAATTTTTTAGAATGTGGTGCCTCAGCCCAAACTATTGACTCAACCTATAGCCAACCATTTTTACCAACCTGAAAATGAGCCCTTAAACAGGCTAACACTGTTCTACCTAACACGGCCAAAACCAAGTATTTTCCTCCGCAGGGTAATACAATAATTACCTGAATCACAATACATTAAAGAAACAGAATGCAAAACCAAAAATGTACAAAATAATTATTGACCACAACATCGGTCATAACCCAATATAATCAACATAGTCAAAAGCGAAGAAAATAATCCTTAAAACACTGGGAACCTCAAGAACTCCCCCTCTTACATGGTATTATCCATAATGGGCCTACTGAACATGCCTCAATCTGCTGAGGCATTATTTAAGGGCAGCCAAAAGTGAGGTTTGGCCCTTTGCTGGACAAGAAAGGAAAACAAAATGGAGAAAAGAGAGTATGTAAGTAGTCCTTGATGACTGCTGCTAGTTTAAAAATGTAGAGCCCAGTTGCTTACTTAAACTGGTAAATGTGATATGATCCAGACTAGCAAAATGTAAACCTATTAGGGGAAATTAGCATTAACTGAGAAGTGTCAGTCAGTGTGTATGAACTGGACACCTAGAGCAGGGACAGAACAGGACTGGAAGTTAATGTGTTTGTTCGGTCACAGTTTGCCATGTCTTCCTAAGCTCCGCCCTTCACCTGAGGCTCGTCTCCAGCACACAGGGTTATAAAAAGAATCAGAGTTCATGGCGTCTGTCAAAAAGCCAGTCAGCTTGCTGGTTATGGATAAGGTCCCGCCCTTCAACGTAAAGAGGCAATCGGTTTTTGTTACGCCATGAGATGAGGATACAGCACTCAATCATGATGCAAGTTTGGCTTGAGGAGATTTCTTTAACTGGACCTCATTACAATTTTATTAAATACCCTTTTTATTAAATAAGGCTTTTCCTAGTGGTTGTTGCTGTGTAAATATTGGGGGTCTACGTATACACAATACAACACAGCAAGACTTATGTAACAGTCTAGGGATTTTTGAACTAGCCTGAGAATATCAAAAATTCCTGCTCCATATGAAAGTTATGTTGCATGTTCCTGCTCTGTTGGTGTCCCTGTTAATGGATGAGATACATGTGAATTAAAAGAAAGGTTTAGCTTTCTTTGAATGACTTCTGTGTATTTTTTCTATAAATTATGCTTATATACGCTGATACCTGCTCAGGAATTCAGAAATCTAAGTATGTGCTTAGGAATATGCTGGATAGTTAGACTGGCAATGGAAGAAATGAGCAGTAAGGATTTCAGATTGACCGAAATATTCCTAGTTTAGCCTACATTTGTAATACGCCAGTCCTGGAAGGCCGCAGCTCCAAGAGTGGCGTCTAACACATTAAGCTAAACTTTGTCAACAATTAAAAATAAATAAATTTACATATATATATATATATATATATATATATATATATATACTGCTTAAAAAAATAAAGGGAACACTCAAATAACACATCCTAGATCTGAATGAATGAAATATTCTCATTGAATACTTTGTTCTGTACAAATTTGAATGTGCTGACAACAAAATCACACAAAAATCATCAATGGAAATCAAATTTATTAACCAATGGAGGCCTGAATTTGGAGTCGCACACAAAATTACAGTGGAAAAACACACTACAGGCTGATCCAAACAAGTCGCGAATGTGAGGTGGTGGATGGTCTCCTGAAGGATCTCCTCCCAGACCTGGACTAAAGCATCTGCCAACTCCTGGACAGTCTGTGGTGCAACGTGACGTTGGTGGATGGAGCAAGACATGATGTCTCAGATGTGCTCAATCAGATTCAGGTCTGGGGAATGGGCAGGCCAGACCATAGCTTCAATGCCTTCAACTTGCAGAAACTGCTGACACACTCCAGCCACATGAGGTCTAGCATTGTCCTGCATTAGGAGGAACCCAGGACCCAGAGGTCTCACAAGGGGTCTGAGGATCTCATCCTGGTACCTAATGGCAGTCAGGCTACCTCTGGCGAGCACATGGAAGGCTGTGCGGCCCTCCAAAGAATTGCCACCCCTCACCATTACTGACCCACTGCCAAACCGGTTACGCTGAAGGATGTTGCAGGCAGCAGATCGCTCTTCACGGTGTCTCCAGACTCTGTAACGTCTGTCACATGTGCTCAGTGTGAACCTGCTTTCATCTGTGAAGAGCACAGGGCGCCAGTGGCGAATTTGCCAATCCTGGTGTTCTCTGGCAAATGCCAAGCATCCTGCACGGTGTTGGGCTGTGAGCACAACCCCCATCTGTGGATGTCAGGTCCTCATACCATCCTCATGGAGTCAGTTTCTAAACGTTTGTGCAGACACATGCACATTTGTGGCCTGCTGGAGGTCATTTTGCAGGGCTCTGGCAGTGCTCCTCCTGTTCCTCCTTGCACAAAGGCGGAGGTAGCGGTCCTGCTGCTGGGTTGTTGCCCTCCTACGGCCTCCTCCACGTCTCCTGGTGTACTGACAGACATAGCAAACCTTCTTGCCACAGCTTGCATAGATGTGCCATCCTGGATGAGCTGCACTACCTGAGTCACTTGTGTGGGTTGTAGAGTCCGTCTCATGCTACCACGAGTGTGAAAGCACCACCACCATTCAAAAGTGATCAAAACATCAGCCAGAAAGCATAGGTACTGAGAAGTGCCAAACGTCCCCACCTGAAGAACCACTTTATTGAGTGTGTTTTGTTAATTGCCAATAATTTCCACATGTTGTCTATTCTATTTGCACAACAGCATGTGAAATTGATTCAGTGTTGCTTCCTAAGTGGACGGTTTGATTTCACAGAAGTTTAATTTACTAAGTTTAAATACGAGTTATATTGTATGTATGTATATATAATGTTAGTTCTTAACAAAAGCTCTTCAAATCTGTCATATTTATCTGCTTACAAATTATGATATCTGAACAATGAACAGAGTGGACGAACATAGTGACAATGACCCCCACTGTGCTGTTGGTCAGGACTGTTTCTGAACCTTTGGGGGCTCTAGGCCCCCATCCAAATATTTTATATAGTAAATCAAATATAAGAAATTGTAACGTGTTACCTAGGCCGGAGATTCGCTAAACTCACGCTCAATTGGGTGAGCTACCACGGACATGATTCTTAGAAGTGGAAGAGGTCTCTACAGAGAGACCTAAACCAAAGAGAGCCCAACAAATGTGTTGGTGAAACTAGACAAAGACGGGTGTAGGCTGTTGTGCTTGATTGGCTCTGGTTGCCCTCTGGTGGCAGTGGGTGAAACTTGCCTGGAGCCAGTTCTTACAGAAATAAATAATATTTCATTAAACAGAGGAAGCTTAAAGTTAAGTAATAAAGGTACAGCAGTGACTGCAAACAAAGCTAAACAATGAATAAGTGGGTGGAGGAAAACTATGGGGATCTCCAGCTCTGTTGATGCTCCTGTTAATTAATGAGATTAACATGAATTAACATATTGAAGGTTTGAGTGTCTTTAAATGCCTCTTTTAAATGTGTATTTCCCCACATAAATATGGTTCCACAGAAGAGCTACTGTAGCACACACTGAAAAGCTATAAAAGGTTTGGCTGGCTGTAGCTTATGTTCATGTCATGATTGTTTTATTATGATTCTAAATATGTTGCACACCTGAACAGTTCAACAGTTTAGATGGTTTGGTAATTTTTATCATTAATGTATAAATAGTTCTGCTCACTGGGGGTTTTAGATTTCTTGTGTCTTTTTATTTTGCTGATTTCTTGGCTTTTACTAATTACTGATTGTGTAAAACTGCTTCGTTTTTACAGTTGTAAAAAGCGCTAGACAAATACATTTGATTTGATTTTGCTGTTGAGTTCAAATTTCTCTTCCTTTAAAGGCAGCGTGTGCAGCTATGATTCCTGGAATATCATTTGCCATTTGTCTTCTGCCGATAGTGACGCAACCTCGTGAGAAATGTAGAAATTCAGGTTTAGTTTAGTAGAGTTTCTGAAGTTTCTAAATCTTGTACCATTTCTGCTCACTGTCTGAATGTATTCAGGTTTCTTTAAAGACTTGTCTATCCCTCAAAACATGGAAGATTTAGAAGAAGGTAAGATGCTGCTTGTTTGGGTTCAATTAACAGTTTGTAGCTGAAGTTGGAGAGTTACTGAACTTTATACATTTATATTTACGGCATTTAGCTGACGCTCTTAACCAGAGCGACTTACAAGGTTATTCGCATTACAGAGGCGGGTCAATGTAGTGTTAGGAGTCTCGCCCAAGGACTCTTATTGGTGTGGCACAGCATAGTCACCCAGACAGGGAATCGAACTCCAGTGTCCTACATGGTGTGTGACGGGTAGTGGTGTTATCTGTTGCACCACTCCAACCACAATGGACTATCATCGTAGTTATTGAATATTCAGATATTTAACACACATTTTACTGATAAATTGTTTGTTTAGTGAAATCTTATGAAGGAAACTAATCCAAACACTAAACACAGGAAACCTAGGTGTTATTCCGGTACTGGCCGAAAGAAGCGTCAGCTTCTGGAGCTGAAACAAGGCCTCCTCTCTACTGTGGAATAAAACTGTGCAGAAAAGATGATATACAACAGGTCTTTAACTCATTGAAAAGCAAGACTTTAGCATGCCCCTCGTCTTCATTGTAGTTATGGGCTTTTTCATTTGAGAGACGAGCCAACAAAACCTCAATCATCTGTGCAAAAAAACAAATACATTGGGGTGCTGCGCTAGTGTGTAGGCAGTGTACGCTTCAGTGGAGCTTTGTGACTTAGGAATAGAGGAATATTGTACTAGCCGCCTCCTCCTGCTTGGTAGCATCATGAGATCAAGAATGAAGAATATCTAGACTGCTGGGAAAATAGCCATTAATGAATCACAGAGAACATTTAGACAGTTATGAAATTGTCTATATATATTTTAGCAGTCATGATGACCCCTTCTTCCCGTCGTCATCACTGTACAGAAAGCAGAGCTGGTAAGTTCTTTCTACAATGAACCTCAATTTCACACCAAAGCCCACTCAATGTTCCCCTTTAATTCTCCACACTCTTGGAAAATGCATCTGAAAAGCTCCTCCCTTTTCTGCAGGTCAGTGGTTGGTCATCGGTGCGGTCGTACTGGCACTCATTTCAGGACTGTGTGCAGGAGGACTCTTCAGTGCAGTGATTGATGAAGCATTGACCCACGTTCAAGATCTGCCATCATTAAAAGTTGACCATAAATCCTGGGATCACGTGATGATAAAAATCATATCCCTGGGTTTTCTGATTGCCATCATTTCATCACGCGTTGGAATAGCACTGGGATACGGAGCGTATAGCTTCCTGATCAGCATTAAAGGACAGCAGGCCCAGGCCAAAGCCCTAGCCGGCGCTGCATCAGCGGCACTGCTGGGAATCACTGCCTGCGGAGCTGCACTGGGGGCGGCCTACTATAAATGTGTGCTGGAGTTTGGCCAGAAACTAATGTTAATAATAACATATCAATATTTTGTTCATTTAAAGTGTTGTGTGGTTTTTCTAGCTTGGCTTTGCAAAGTCGAAAACAGAATTTATTTCCTGGCTGTTTTTTTATGTTTATCGATGGATTGTATTGTTTACTGCATTGCATTTTGCAACAGCTGCTTGGGCTTGGCAGGGGCATACCTTGTTTCTGCAGCTGAGTTTTCAGTTTCATATGTGTGGTATGCACATGTGATTCTTTGTGGTTATGCACGGAAGCATTTATTGGTTCCAACTGTTCTTTCAATATAACTGTTATATATACTAATGCTGTTTGTTGGTCCTACTGGAAAAGTGGCATATTCTGCAGAAGAAGTGTGTCTAATTATTGGAGTTCTGGCCACACATCTGCTGGAGGTTTCAGTGGGGCTTTTGGTATTTCTCCAGGTTGGTCATGGCAGTGGCATGGGGGCAGGGAAGGTGTGTGCAGGTGCAGTGGCTGCAGGAAGTGCTGTTCTAGTAGCTATGCAGAAAGCCTCTCCCATGCTAAACACAGGGGCAAGGTTAGGGGGTCTGACTGGGGTCTTTGGAGCAGCTGGGGTGGCCCTCTCTGCAGCGGGGGCACTGGGTAAGAGATATGGAAAGGCAGCAACCCGGGTGTGGGGAGGAAAGCTGGGCAGGACGGCAGCAGTACTGGGAGCAGCAGCTGGAGCTTTTCTTTCAGGAGGGACAAGCGATGTCAGATTAGGGCTCTTCAAGGCAGTGTGTGCAGCAGTGATTCCAGGGATACCATTTATCATGCACACACTTTTGTTGATGTGGATAAAGGGTTGCTTTCTTTGCTATAAGAAAATATTGGTGATACTGGGAAAATAAAGTATTAATGTAAATGTAATGTAAATGATTGAGGAGTCTTTACAGCAGGGCTAATGAGCTCCACTAGAGTCATGTGGCTTGGCAATAGCATGGCCGGTCTATTGTGACATTATGCCTTAAAAGGTTCTTTGAGCTTTTGTGGTTCTGTAAAGGCAGCAATGGCATCTTTTGTGCCCATTTTCTTCCCAGTTTGGATCACAATTACCCAACCCATACATCCTCCTATCACATGCAATGCTCCCAACACTGGGAGTGTGAAGACCAACACATGCCTTCTCAGACACGTATGAAGCCAGTCAGCACCTCTTTTTCAGAACTGCTACCAATGCAACATCACCGGGCAACCAACTGCTGGCAGTGCTGGCCAGCATTGCACTGGAGTGATGTGGGGACAAAGTGCCATCTATCCACCCTGGAGGGAGCAGGGCTAATTGTACCCTC
Source organism: Salminus brasiliensis (assembly GCF_030463535.1). Classification (NCBI taxonomy): domain Eukaryota; kingdom Metazoa; phylum Chordata; class Actinopteri; order Characiformes; family Bryconidae; genus Salminus; species Salminus brasiliensis. The sequence continues at coordinate 34,459,964 of NC_132889.1, read as the reverse complement.
TCATGGTCCCGACTGCCTCAGCAACCTTCTGGTCATAGTGATTGTGCCTTACTCTGCTGGACTCCACTAGTAATTTGTTTATATGCATGAGGGTTTAACAGTATTTAGTTCACATTGTATGTATCCTAGAATTGTCTTTTATTGTCACACATGTACGAATTACACTGGAGACCAGTCCGAAACACAACTGCTAATTCAGGAGATGGAAGAGAGGCTAAAAAGGCTAATGCTAGCCGAGCGGGAGAAGCACTGCTTAAGGAAGGGATGTAAATAAGCTTGTAAAAACATATCTGAAAACTGTTCCCCAATAGAGTGGCATACTCACTGTTTATACACCGAATGCCTTCTGTGGGTATACTCTTTAATAATTTCAGTGCTGAAGATTATGACCTCTGTCTGACCTCTTCTTTCACATTCAGAGAGGTGGCTACAGGGTCAGTAACATTAACGATACACTGCATTTTTGCCCTGTTGTGGAAACAACTGCATAACTGTCTATTACTACCTGAAAAACAAACTGCTGGAAACCTTGGGTCCCACAAATGTACCATCTGTATGAAGATCCTACAGTGTGCTTCAATGTTTTTGAGAAAACAAAAGGAGCTAAAGGAGTTTAGAAACTGCTGTCAAGGTACCTGCCTCGATCACCAGTTTGAAGAGTTTACATGTTACAGAAAATACCCTTAGCTAGATTATATCAGCTAGAATCCAAAAGATCCCTCTAAGCTTAGATACTACTAAATACAGAAGTCAGTATGGAGACAGTACTCTACACACACTACACTCTGCCTGAGTACTCTCGGAATAGGAGGGTCTTCAGTCTGGGTTTGAAGACAGCGAGCGTTGGACTCTGCTATTCGGATACCCAGGAGAAGTTCGTTCCACCACTTCGGTGCATGACAGAAGAAAGCCTGGACGCTCGTCTTCTGTGGATCTTAAAGGATGGTGGGTCAGGCCGAGCCATACTTGAAGCTGGAAGGGCTCTTGGTGCAGATCGGCCTTTGACCATTGCCATCAAGTACGGAGGGGCTGGCTGGTCCAGTCTTGGTTCTGTAGGCCAGAGTCAGGGTTATGAATCTGATACAGGGAGCAGCTACAGGAAGCCAGTGAAGAGAGAACCCAGCAGAGGAGCTACAGGGCCGAACTTAGAAACGCTGAAGACATTCTGGATCATTTGCTGCTATTGATGCTGTCCGGATTTTATTTACATACATTTATATACATTCCACATGTTTCGAAGGTAGTGTATCTTTTTTGCATGGATGCTTTAGAGCATAACATGAGGGTTGAGGCAAGCTGAATGTACAGGGAGACTTTATTAGGGCTATAACAATACTCATCATCAGGACAGGCAGGAATAACACAGGCAAATCCATAATCCAGGTAATCAGAAAAAACACCTTCAAGATTGGTAGAGTAACAGCAACTCCACCAAGAACCCTCCATACTGAGGCACATAGGAGGAGTCCTAATCAATCCAATCATGAACAGCACCTGGGTGCTGGAGATGAGCCTCACCTGAGCTGTGTATGAGCTCCCCACTGAGGCCAGCAGAGATAGAGACATGTTACAGGGCCCAGAGGAGCCAGAATTACTTTCATTAGATAGAAAAACAGGTAACTGCGAGTTTTATAACTGCATTATATTCATCAGCAATGTGCAACCTGCTGTGGTACTGTGTTTCTAAGAGCATTAATAGAATGATTAAAATTACAATTTAAAAGCAGAAGTACACAAAAACCAAGATAAAACCCACAACAATGGCCAAACCCCAGAAGGTGCTACACCCTGGCCTGCACAACAAAAATACCAAGAAACTATAAAGGATGTCCAACACAACCAGGACAAACGTTGACCCCGGAAAAGCCGCCGCACACAGAGCCACCATGACAGCAAACTTCACATCCTGTGCCGCTAAGGTCAGAAACGCTCCCACTGCAGCTCCTACAACCGCTCCTGCTCTTCCTATACATCCTGCATATCTCTGACCCAGATCTCCTGCTGCAGTGAGGGCCACTCCAGCTGCCCCAGAGACGGCCAGCAGACCCCCCAGCGAAGCAAAAGTTCCCAGCATGGGAGAGGCCTTCAGTAACACTGCCAGAACACCAACTGCAGCAGCCACTGCACTTGCACACACTTTACCTTCCCCACCAGTGAGGAAATAGGAGTACAGCACAGCCCCAATGGAGGCCTAGAACATCTGAACACCAAAGACGATGATAAAGAAGCGATCCAGCCCAAACAAAGCAGATGTAGTGACTTCAGGTGTATCTAACAAAGGCACAGGTTGGCGTTCATCATGCAGGAGACTCCTGGCTATCAGAAAAGTGGTCATCACAATAGCTGGTATCTTCACTGTTATTCTTCTGAACCTGAGCTCTTCAAAGTTATCAGCAGAACCAAAGAAAAGAGACAGAGAAATGAGGCGAGACATGGTTGTCATATCTGCCAAAATGACGGCCTGTTTGTGTGAATACAGTGTTAAACATATGGACTCCAGAAAATAAATGGGAGTGACATAGAAGACAACACCGTAATCAGATTGACAGGAAAAGATGGCAAATATAAATAGAAGAAAAAATATCAAATATTTTCCAAATAAATAGGTGAATCTCAAAAGTTTCGAAAAATATATATCCAGAAGAGCTCCTAATGAAGCTCCGGTGACTGCCACTCCAAGAACAGCCACAGGTGCAGCCAGAGCTAGAGCCTTTCCTGATGCATCACCCTGGCTTGGTCTTCTGGCCAGTTTATAAGCTTGGACTCCACATATTGATCCAATCACAGACGACAAGGTGGCCACTAGCACACACTGGTAGAAGAAAACCTGAGCGTCCTGTATTAGTTCGATAAGACTGTACTGATAATGCTTTGTAAAATCTGTCTGACGGAGTGCTGCATTTCTTATAAGGTTGGCCAAAAAAAAATGAAAAAAATAAATGTTGTTTGTAGAAATATGAGATTATTCATAGATTTAATTGGAAATTTCTGAACTCACATTATGGTTCTAGATAAAGGTACAGCAGCTGGCTCCTCAGTTTGTATGATCCTCTCGGTCATATCTGTAAGAATAAAGGCTAGCATTATAACCGTATGTGAATATGCACAGCACAAAGCTACTTAGCCTTTAAAAGTACCATAAAATACATTTGAGTATTTTAGTTATTGTTGAGTTGTTTAATGTATAAATAGTAAGTGTGTGACTGTAAGCAGGCAGCGTGTACCGTCAGCCACCAGCAGGGGGCCTGGCCAGCACAGTAGGAAAGCAGGTGAAGTTGGAGCAACTCCAAGCCCCAGAAGCCCAAGTGGTAATCAACGCTGACCAGCCCCACCCGTGTGGCACGGTTAAAATACACCCAGCCAAACATAATTCCCTGTCGCACCTTTGTAGAGGGGCGAACGGTAATGGTGGTCATAAGTTGTGAACAGTGAAGAAAAGCTGAAGTTAAAAAAAGAAAGACTTTAAATGATGAACAGTGAAGAGAAGCTGAAGTTAAAGAAGAAAGAATTTAAATGGTGAACAGTGAAGAGAAGCTGAAGTTAAAGAAGAAAGAATTTAAATGGTGAACAGTGAAGAAAAGCTGAAGTTAAAGAAGAAAGAATTTAAATGGTGAACAGTGAAGAAAAGCTGAAGTTAAAGAAGAAAGACTTTAAATGGTGAACAGTGAAGAAAAGCTGAAGTTAAAGAAGAAAGAGTTTAAATGGTAAACAGTGAAGAAAAGCTGAAGTTAAAGAAGAAAGAGTTTAAATGGTAAACAGTGAAGAAAAGCTGAAGTTAAAGAAGAAAGAGTTTAAATGGTAAACAGTGAAGAAAAGCTGAAGTTAAAGAAGAAAGAGTTTAAATGGTGAACAGTGAAGAAAAGCTGAAGTTAAAGAAGAAAGAGTTTAAATGGTAAACAGTGAAGAAAAGCTGAAGTTAAAGAAGAAAGAGTTTAAATGGTGAACAGTGAAGAAAAGCTGAAGTTAAAGAAGAAAGAGTTTAAATGGTAAACAGTGAAGAAAAGCTGAAGTTAAAGAAGATAGAGTTTAAATGGTAAACAGTGAAGAAAAGCTGAAGTTAAAGAAGAAAGAGTTTAAATGGTGAACAGTGAAGAAAAGCTGAAGTTAAAGAAGAAAGAGTTTAAATGGTGAACAGTGAAGAAAAGCTGAAGTTAAAGAAGAAAGACTTTAAATGGTGAACAGTGAAGAAAAGCTGAAGTTAAAGAAGAAAGACTTTAAATGGTGAACAGTGAAGAAAAGCTGAAGTTAAAGAAGAAAGAGTTTAAATGGTGAACAGTGAAGAAAAGCTGAAGTTAAAGAAGAAAGACTTTAAATGGTGAACAGCTAAAAGGAGAGTTTGTTGAAATTAGAGGTGAAAAGTAAAACTAGAAAAACAAAATGGTTTAAGTTGAAAGGGTTTAGATTATCCTTTGTTTGAGTACACATCACTCCTGGTGTTTCCTTTGTTTGTTTTCTCACCCCTTTTTTTCTATATAGCTTTTAAACAGTTGTTATACTGCCTCCTCTCACAGCTGTGGTGGTGCAGTGGAAACACACTGGGCTCCCATTTCCAGGGTTGGGAATTCGAGCCCCGCCACAGTCTCACGAAGCACCAATCTTGTATTGACTTAAGACATTCACTGTCTGTTACACGCAACATAAAATAATACCCCAAAAAGAGGTAGTATCATTTAAATAGGTAAATTAACTGCACGTGAGTCCAAACCCCACACCACAGTTTGGCTACGGAAAAAAAAAGGATTGTTACCCTATGTTTGCATCAGAATGAAACTTTAATTAGCTAGTTTGGCACCACTTTGTCCCACAGTAGCCACCAAGTCTAGCCTAGCATAGTTTTTAGCCCTGTGTCAAATTTGCGATTACTAGCGAGTCTCACCCAGACAGTGTTGCTTACCTCTTTGGGTCTTCTTGCTGGCCAGTCAGCACAGCCTGTGCATAGCTCACTAAAAAGACTGCACAAGAGTCTGATAGGCCTAGATTTTATCCTGGCATCCCAATTGAGAGTACATCACTCAGCCCAGTACAGTGAGTATCAGAGTACAGCAGAGCTAGCGAATGCAGCAAATGACACTGCACTGCAGTTCTGCGCAGGATTTCACAAGCTCTCTCTCAGCTGTACACAAGCTCTCTCTCTCGGCTCAGAGTTCAACAGCAATTTAAATGTGATTGATTCCAAAAAGTAAAGTACATTTCATCTTGAGAGACAATGAACATAACATTAGAGAAGCCCTGCATGATGTTGCATTACCGAGCAAACATCCAGCCCTGCCCTCGGTCAGTGACTGCTGATTGGTATAGGCCTCAAAACACTGATCAGTCCAAAATCTTGAAAATTTAGATTTCCAAAATGGAGGCATCTTTACAGCCAATCAGATTACAACAGATTGGATAGGAAATTCCATCAGGCTTACGTAGAGTGATGATTTTTAATGGGTTGTCTCATCTCTCAACCAAGAGACCCCTCAGCTATGATGAAGATGAAGAGAATGTGATTTTGCATGAAATTTAAATTTTTTGTTCATATTATCACCTTCATTTATGCACTACTGTAATTTTAGAAACCGTGTCCTGAATATGAGCTTGCTTCCAAACCCTTCACTTAAACCAACCCAATTTAACAGTGAAATGTCTAATAAATATCTGAGATCAATAACTGTGATCTTAGTTTACTGTTTATAGTTTTCCATGTAGTGTTGTAGGACACATCTAACCCAAACAAGCTACGTCTTACCTTCTTCCAAATCTTCCATGTCTTCAGGGGAAGGACAAGTCATCAGAGAAAGTAATGCAGTTGTATACGAGGAGGAGACACACCTTATACTTGGCTATCTTCTCAGACAGTGAGGAGAACTGCTACGAGACAATTCTAGAACCAAAAACACCTCTCTGAACTTGATCACCAGCATTCCTTACAGGGTCATCCTTTCAGGACTGCTATCACGTATGCATGTGCACTTGGATGGAACCACCACAACCGCCTCAGTACTGAGGCTACCTTGAAGAGCTCAAGGTGGTCCAAGAATGGACCAGCCCTTCTGTACTTGATGACAAAGGTTAAAAGCCAACCAGCACCAATTACTCCTTCAATTAGGGGCTTAGCTTGATCCACCATTTTTTAAGGTTCACAGAAGACAAGCATCCAGGCTTTTTTCTGTCCTGGCACCGAAGTGGTGGAGCAAACGTTGTTGGAGCTCAACTTAGTCAAAAGCACTCTTAAGAGCTTATAAGCTTATAAGCGAACCCTTAGCGCTTTCGCTTTGCCCACAGCAGTCCACATGATGACTCCAAATATAATGTAACGTGATCTCTGGACAAAAGAAAACTCACTAACTTCACCTTCACCCAGTTCTATATGCAATCCCCAACTGCTTTCTTTGTTTCTTGTCAGTGCTGTGTGGAAAACAGCCACTCACAACCTCCTGCTTTAACAACATTGTGCAAGAGGTATCTACGTCCAGCAGTCTGAACGTTTGGCGGTCCAGCATGCGTCTTTATCCTGTTAACAGAATACTAATTCTCACCTGTGATGGGGCCCGACTGGGCCACCGCACGTTCGAAGCCAAGCCTGCCCAGCACCGCTGCGCTGTCCGGGGTGCTGAACCAAGCTCCTGAACCAAGCTTCTGAAAATATTTTTAAGCAGACTTGATTCAAATGGGTAGCTGACTTTAGCAATACTACTGTAAAATATGAGAGTAAGTAGCTAATGCAAAAGTTGGACAATTCAAAAGTAGGCATGGTGCCAATAGATTAATGTGTGTCTGCTAAAAGGAGTCCCATTATATAGAGGCTTAGAGGATCTTTGAACTATTAGTCTATTCTAACTAGCTGAGGTTTTTCTTGGGTAAATAGCAAAGCACTTTTGTAAGTCACTCTGGATAAGAGCGTCTGCTAAATGCCGTAAATGTAAATGTAAATTATATGGGCAAATATTTGGACATAAAGTGTTTTTCAAGCCCAGGTATTCCTAGGTTAAGGAGATGGAAAATAGTTGTATTATATGTAGCTACAGAGATGGCAAAAATGCTAGCAGCTAAACAAACAGAAAAAACTATCAGAGTGTGTCCCAAAGGGTCTGTGTCCCAAACCAACAAAATAGCTGAAAGAAGAGTCAAGAGCGCTTTGCAATAATCCAATCAAACAAGACCAATTTAAATAGCTTAACACAAATAATAGAGCAAGTGCTTTCTCCACATTCACATTCAACACTAAACACCACTTTTCATTGTGTGTCTCAGAATTGCTGCTGCAAACGTGATGCACTGCCAGACACCAGCTTCTGGCAGCGTTTCTGAGGAGTCTTCACCCATTCCTCATGGGTAGTTTCCTCCAGTTCACTAATATCCAGGGCTTTGCTGCTGCAACTGTCTTCTTCAATTCCCACCAAAGATTTTTTTTTTAATGGGATTATAGTCAGACAAGTGTGACGGCCACTCCAGAATCTTCCAGGACTTCTTTTAAAACCTTTGTTCACTTTCACTTTCTTTGTGCTGCATTATTGTAACATGGCTCGTCTTGCCCTTGTGTTTTCTCCTCCTGATTCCTGAGTTTCCCCATGGGCTCAAATCAACAAAATGAATTCATTTTCTGTGAATATCACAGACCATTCCTGCCTGAATAATGGAAAGATGCTTTTGTATTCACGTGTGCCATTTTTGATGAAGTCTGAAGTCTAGCTCTATGTAACTTAAGTGCGACTTAAACTTGAGCCCATCTCTGCCCACATCATAATCATGTGCTGATTGTACTGTATGGTCTGAACTTGCAAAATAATGATGTGTCTAACTATAATTGGCTGTTCCTTTTTTAGTGCTAAAGGGACTAATCTTTCCTTTTTTGTTATTAGAAGTACATTCCCAACACTGGTAGCAGCATGTGTGACGCCACACCACAAGAAATGTTGCAATTCAGGTTTGGAGTTTCTGAAGTTTCTAAAGTTGTGTCTCGTACCAGTTCTGCTCACTGTCTGTAAAGAAAGTAAGGTAAAAGGTGTGTCATTTCCTTTTATAGAACTGCTTTACTGTTTTCTCTGAAGACTCGTCTCTCCCTCCAGACATGGAAGATTTAGAAGAAGGTAAGACGCTGCTTGTTTGGATTTGATGTAACCTACACTACATGGGAAGCTTACAGTTTGTCAGTGAAGCGGGACAGTTACTGAGCTTTTATTTAGCAAACTATCATCATCAGTTGTTGAATATTCAATTATTTAACACACTGATAAATTGAGCTTGTTCAAGACAATTAAACACTAACCACAGGACGCCGCTGCTGAAACACACCGGTTTCTGGTTCTTGGGTAAATAAAGGTAGTAAAATAAACTCTGGAGCTCAGATAACCCATCCTCTCTAGAATGGAATAGGGTAGAATAGGTGTTAGACAGCAGATCTTTGGCTCCTTTTAATACAAGATGATTACATGCTCATCATCATAGATGGGAAATCATCAGTCTGTGCAAACCTAAATAAATCTCAAATCCAACTCAACCCCAACTCAACAAGACCGAGCTGCTGTACATCCCTGGAACTACTGGACTTCGCCATGTTCTTGCCATCTACTTTGAGAACTCACCGGTTACTTTTATTTGAAGTGGTTATTCAGTGTTGTGCAGTAACTGTGCTTAAATTATGTCCATAAAATTTTAATGCAGACATTAGAATATATTTCATCCATATTCAGAAGGAAATTAGCCATGAGTCCATTATAGGAAAGACTGTCTTGGAAATAAAATGTCTATATTTTTGTTGCAGTTACAGTAAGGCCTGATTCCCATTATCGCCACAGTACTGAGAGCAGAGCTGGTAAGTTTTCTCTACAGTGAACCTCAGTTTCACACCAAACTCCCCTCTGAATGAGTGAGTTCACATCTCAACCATTCAGTTTCCCTTTAGTTCTCAATGGTTACTGCTGGGCTCTCAACACCGGACATATGAAAGATATGAAAAAAGCTCTTCTCTCTTCTGCAGGTCAGTGTCTGGTCATCGGTGCAGTCACACTGGGGCTTATTTCAGGACTATGTGCAGGAGGACTCCTCGGTGTGATGATAGATGAAGCGTTGACTCACGTTAAAAATCTGACATCAGTAAGAGCTGAATATAGAGACTGGAATATCATAACGATACAATTCACAACACTGAGTTTTGTGATTGACATCATTTCATCACATGTTGGAATAGCCCTGGGATACGGAGCGTATAGCTTCCTGATCAGCATTAAAGGACCGCAGGCCAGGGCCACTGCCTTAGCCGGCGCTGCACCGGCGGCACTGCTGGGAATCACTGCCTGGGGAGCTGCAATGGGGGCACTTTGTAGCAAAGGTGTTCTAGAGTATGAACTGTTCAGCACAGCTTTTCTTACATATATATTTAGTTATTTTTTTATTTTGTATTTGATGGTTTTTCTACTGTTGTTTTACCGAGATGAACGCATAATGTGGTCTGCAGTTTTGGCTTTAGGCATATCAATAACTGGCATTGCTTTATATGCAGGATTTTTTGGCAATTACGTGTTATTTCCAGGGATGTACATTTATTTGTTTGTCATGTTCATACTTTTATATGTGTGTTATGTATATGGAGTTTTTCCTGATTATTCAGAGAATCTTTCATTCGTTTCAACAGTTTGTCCGACATTATTGCTGTTATTTACTCTGTTGTTCTTTGTTGGTACTGGAACCGGGACACAGTCTGCAGAGGAAAAGGGTCTAGTAATTGTAGTTCTGGCCACGCAACTGTTGGAGGCTGCAGTGGGCCATTTGGTGCATTTCCTCATTGGTGGTGAAGGTGGCATGGGGGCAGGGAAGGTGTGTGCAGGTGCAGTGGCTGCAGGAGGTGTTGTTTTAGTGACCATCCAGAAAGCTTCTCCCATGTTGAATACAGGAGCAAGGTTATGGGGTCTTATTGGGGTTTCTGGAGCAGCTGGGGTGGCCCTCTCTGCAGCGGGGGCGCTGGGTCAGAGATACGGAGAGGCAGCAACCCGGGTGTGGGGAGGAAAGCTGGGCAGGACAGCAACAGTACTGGGAGCAGCAGCTGGAGCTTTTCTTTCAGGAGGGACAAGCGATGTCAGGTTTGGACTCTTCAAGGCAGTGTGTGCAGCAGTGATTCCAGGGATGCCGTTTGGAGAATTCTTATGGAATGTCTTTTACCGTGGCCTCCATTGTGTATACAAAAGAACTGTAATGAATTTCCAACATGTCGATGAGCTTCTCTAACAGATGACAAAGGTGTTAAAAGGGTAGTGCCAAACATAGGCAAATTCACACAACAGAAGAAACTGGTCCAGAGGGCTGACAGGCAGCAGCACTCATCGCCAAACAGCCCCAAACCCTGCTTATGGAAGCCCAGTGCATACCACAGCTGTAAGGATGGCAGAATAAAACCTTAAAAGCATTACAGACAAAAGGGCGGGAAAACACCAGGAGTGGCTTCTTTCCAACAAAGGCCAATCCAAACTATTCCCACCATAAATCATTTTCTTTTTCAGCTCTTATTTTTTTCACTGTTTGCAACTTATACCCACTGTTACCAGTCGCCCCTCTACAAAGGTGCAACAGGGAGGTGTTTCTGGCTGGGTGTATATATATCGTGCCACACAGTGGCTTTTCCGGCTTGTATGGCAGCTTGGGTGAACCTTCTCTCCAGCCGCTTCTACCCCCCGCTGCCCTGTCACTGTCATTCTGTCATTTTTATCAGAATCAGAATCAGAATTAGAATCTCTTTATTTCACCAAGTATGTTACACATACAAGGAATTTGTCTTGGTGAGAGCAACACGTATGACAAGTAACAAAAAAAACACAGAACACAGTCTTAAACTAAAGGAAAATGACACTAAACAATAAATAGGGTAGGGGATAAATTAAAAAAGTAAAAAGTACTAAAGGTAATAAAGAGCTGAAAATATCTTTACAGAAAAGAACATCTGTACAGGTGTGCAAATAGTCATAGTGCAAATAGGCAGAGTGCAAAATAGCTGTTCAGTCCAGTTTGGTACAGTTCAGTTGTATGTTTTGAGGTTTACAGTGGGAGGTGTCCACTGTGGTTGAGGAGCGCTACAGCTCTGGGGAAGAAGCTGTTAGCATGACGTGTTGTGCTGGTTTTGATGGATCGCAGTCTTCTACCAGAGGGGAGTGTCTGGAAGAGGAGGTGTCCAGGATGTAAGGGGTCAGATGTAATCTTGCCAGCCCGCTTCCTCACCCTGCTGGTGTAGATCTGCTGAAGTGATGGCAGGTTACATCCAATGATCCTCTCTAAGACATTTGAAAAGACTGGTTACTAATTTCACTAACTGGATCAAGAAAAGGTTGAGCCCCTTTACACACCCATAATTTAAAACAAGAAAACACATGAATAAGACTTTAATTCGCATAGTGCCAATTTTAAAAACTATAAAGTATAAACTATAAACAACAATAACAAACTCTTGCTGATGTAACATGTACTCTGAATGAGCTTGAGGACTCTCTGGGATGAAGTCATGGTGTAATCTCTAATATCGAGAGACTGGTTTATCTTTTACAGAGCTATTTAAATGTAGACACTCAGGTGTGCTGTTCAATCATGCTGTTTCACTTTCACTTTCACCTCCATGAACCATTCTTTAAATAAATAAATAAGCTATATAATAAGTGTCAGAGTTCAGTGTTTGATTTGACCCCTGCTGGTTCAAACTTGCTAGCTATGCTAGCTAAGATCTCTGGAGAACGTCAGTTCCTGCCCCAGTGAAAAATAAATAGTTTGTGCATTACAGTAGAATTATTTACCAGACTAGCCAGTTGAGGCCTTTGAGTGTGACTCACTGTTGTTCCGTCCCAGCTAAAATAATGGTTCTGATTGGTTCTGCTACACCGTAAAGAATGTTGCTGTTCAGGTTTAGAGTTTCTGCAGTTTCTGAAATTGTATCTTGCACCAGTTCTGCTCACTGTTTGTGAAGAAAGGAAGGTATAAGGTGTGTCTTCCTCTTTTATAGAACTGTATTAAGTTTTCTCTGAGGACTCATCACTCCCTCCAGACATGGAAGATTTAGAAGAAGGTAAGACACTGCTTCTGATCTAAATCATCTAGATCTAAATCATTCCACTGTTTGGGTTAGATGTAACCTATGATGCAACATAGACGAATTATAAATAACTTATAACTGAGTAGGACATTTACTGAACTTTTATACAGTGAACTGACATCACAGGCATTGATTTAACATATGTATTAAACACTTCACTGTATAAAGAAACAAAACATGTAGAATAATGATGATGATGATTATGATGATGATAAGAAGAAGAAGAATGTTAAATATTTCTAATTGTAGTTGTATACATTTTAATACAATTTGTAAATATATACACACTATATACCCTACACACCATATAACATGGCTAATTGCATGTATATATGTGTATGTATGTATATGTGTGTTGTGCATATATATATATATATATATATATATATATATATATATATATATATATATATATATACACACACACACATATATATATAACCACCCTAGACATTCCTTAGCTCAATGTTCTTTACTCACATTCTGTCGACTTACCAACTCAAGATCATGGATTTTTCCCATTTCTGCCATTCAAGTTATTAGCCAGCCAGTTACCAAATGCTAAATGCATCCCATAAAGTAGCCACCGACATCCGTTTACATGTTCCCGAGAGAGCAAGACTTGGGAGCCTCACTTTCTCTAGGTGGGTAGGATTCCCATCCTTCCCCACCATCACACAGAGCAGTGCTAACCAAGGCAGCAGTCTGTTAGCTGACGTAACACTACAGCACTTAGCTCTCCTCTGAGCACATCGAGCTGTTTAATGACAATGCCCTTAGGGCAGTTCAGCACTTCATTGGAAGTTCATGTAAGATGGGGGACACCTAGCTGGCTGGAAATTAGCCAACATTTCAAATAGTAAATAAAATGTCTATATTTGTGTTGCAGTAATTGTGACCCCTGCTTCCCGTCGCCACCCCCTTACAGAAAGCAGAGCTGGTGAGTCACTTTAGACCAAGCCTGAATAACAGTGTTTACATCTCGACCATTCAGTTCCCCTTCAGGCACTGAAAAACTCTCTTCGTTCCTCTGTAGGTCAGTGGTTGGTCATCGGTGCAGTCGCACTGGGACTCGTTCCAGGACTGTGTGCAGGAGGACTCTTCAGTGCGATGATTGATGAAGCATTGACCCACGTTAAAGATCTGCTATCAACAGCTGAGGATATAGACTGGAATATTGTACCAATACAATTGTCAAAACTGGGTTTTCTGATTGTCATAGTGTCGTCACTCGTTGGAATAGCCCTGGGATACGGAGCATATAGCTTCCTGATCAGCATTAAAGGACAGCAGGCCAAGGCCACTGCATTAGCCGGCGCTGCACCGGCGGCACTGCTGGGAACCACTGCCTGCGGAGCTGTAGTGGGGGCACTCTGTAACAAACATGCCATGAAGTTTGGACTGGTCATAGCAGTTTGGTTGACACTTCAGGATTTAATTTTTTTTACATATGCAGTTGTTCTGGCGTTGTGTGGAAATGTTAAATGTAAGAATAATAAATTATTAGTAGAATGTTTAAATATATCAGCCTTTTGCTTTGGTCTGGAATTTTTACGTTTCTTCAGTTACTTGGGCTTGGCGGGTGTGTACCTATATTTCTGTCTCTTCTTTTTATTTTTTCATATGTGTCATGTCATCACGATGTTTTATGATTATTCAGAGAAACCTGTATTAGTTCAAACTGTTTGTCCGACATTATTGCTGTTATTGATGCTGTTGTTCTTTGTTGGTACTGGAACCGGGACACAGTCTGCAGACGAAAAGGGTTTAGTTGTTGGAGTTCTCGCTCCTCAGCTGCTGGAGGCTGCAGTGGGGCTTTCAGCATTTCTGCACACTGGTGGTGGGGGTGGTGTGGGGGCAGGGAAGGTGTGTGCAGGTGCAGTGGCTGCAGGGGGTGCTGTTCTAGTGGCCATCCAGAAAGCCTCTCCCATGCTAAATACAGGAGCAAGGTTATGGGGTCTGATTGGGGTCTCTGGAGCAGCTGGGGTGGCCCTCTCTGCAGCGGGGGCGCTGGGTCAGAGATACGGAGAGGCAGCAACCCGGGTGTGGGGAGGAAAGCTGGGCAGGACAGCAACAGTACTGGGAGCAGCAGCTGGAGCTTTTCTTTCAGGAGGGACAAGCGATGTCAGATTAGGACTCTTCAAGGCAGTGTGTGCAGCTGTGATTTCAGGGATGCCGCTTGTAGAATTGATATTTGTTGTTTTTTATCATGGCCTTTTTTCAGTATACAGACGAATTAAAGCAAAGTTCCAACGTGACGATGAGCTTACAGGCGCTTAATCAAAACTACAACTGGAAAATGTTCATTCTATCATTAAGAGACCACAGAGCAAACTCACTAACCCTAATTTAGGCCTTGTGTTCATCACGTGATGCTACACATGTAACTAGGGTGGGGCCTTGCTTGCCACAAGGCTTTGCTTCTACAGTCGCCCCTCATTCCGTGAGCAGATTTTTGCAGCTGTAAACATGTCTGCCCTTCCTTCTCACAGCCTAAAATTGGGCATGTACATAAATTAATTAATTAATTAATTAATGTAAATAAACATAAATCTGTTTGACTTTACCTGCTTTTTAATTTTATTAATGCATTTATTCATATTGTTTACACTGGCTGGAATATAGAAAAGCATGTTATATAAGAGTCTGTGATGACATCTATACAGCAACTTTGCCCATGTTAAATCAACACTAATTCTACACTGTCAGTGTTGCTTTAAAGACAGTAATGTAATTATTATTACTAAATCTGGTAATTGCATTATAGTCTACAGTCTATCAGAGAATCTTATCGAACCCTAATCTGCCACAGAGTATGAGTATCAGGTAAATCTATAGTAGTAACCAACTAGGTCTACAATAAGGATAATGTTATTGTGTAGAGCAATTACATATTGGAATACCTCAATTACATTTGAAATACTTCAAATGTCCATGGAAAACCAGGTCAGATTGTTTACTCTTAATAGTTATAATACACACACACACACACACACAGCGTACCAGGACCATGTAACGAACAGAACACATTCAACTGAAATACTTTTAAATTATAATAAATTATTCTTTATTTAAAATATCACACAGTATATAACCCAACAAGATGTCAACAGTCTGCATGTACAGACGGGGTCACAGCTAAACAGCATCCACACATTTTATGAAGGCCCTGGAATAAAAAACTGTGTGTATCTTGGCACAGTGGAATTATGAGAGTCTAGTAAATGGAAGTGATGGCAGTGGTGGCTCAATGGTTAGAGCTCCAGGCTGTTGATGACAGGGTTGTGGGTTTGATACTTGTTGGGCTCTTGAGCAAGGCCTTAACCAACAAAACCACTACATTTGTATTTACAAGCACATCCACTATTGAAAACACACTCATTAATATTTCATTAAATTTCATGTGCAACCACTTCTCATATTAATCAGTGATGTAAAGTCAAGGTGCCATCTTGAGTGGGTAGGTTTCTGTACAATAACCCATTTCACACCAACCCCGCTCTGCATGACCCAATTCACATCTGACTGACTAAAACTACACAGAATGTTTACAGAGAGGGGTGGAATTGCCCTTTTTAAGGTAAAAGT
Source organism: Salminus brasiliensis (assembly GCF_030463535.1). Classification (NCBI taxonomy): domain Eukaryota; kingdom Metazoa; phylum Chordata; class Actinopteri; order Characiformes; family Bryconidae; genus Salminus; species Salminus brasiliensis. The sequence goes on along the minus strand of NC_132889.1, from coordinate 34,444,324 downwards.
GTGCTGCACATATGTTCTTGAGTCAAGAAAAGGGATAAACAATTTATACAAATAATTCCTTAACCCATCAATTCTGTCATAAATATTTTCTCTTATATTTTCATCTTTTCTAAATGATCCTTGCATGCACTATAATATGCTTGAATATAATTATTCTTTGTAAAGATATTTACAAGGCTTAAAGCTAATGCTAGCAGTCCCTTACCTTCAGCTAGCTAACCACACACACCGTTACGATGACAGAATGTATAATTTGAGTAAAATAAGAAAAAAAATGGTAAAATAACAGGGTGGTAAATAGGCTTGTGAAACTATATCTGAGCATTTTCACCCCAAGCAAAGTCACACCCTTACTATTTCAAAGTAAAAACGATCTTGCCATCTCCTTTGAGAACTCACTGGTCACTCCTTCTACAGAACCTCGAAGCCTTGGTGTAGTCATGGATGACCAGTTATCGTTCTCAAGTCATGTTGTAAGCGTAACTCAATCCTGCAGATTGAGATTCAGGTCCCTGCAACTTATCCAAAATGCAGCGGCACGGGTCGTCTTCAACGTTACTAAATTCAGCCATGTCTCTACTGCTGTGTTTTCTCTTCACTGGCTTCCTGTAGCTGCTGCCCTCATCAGATTCAAAACCCTGACTCTGGCCTACAAAGCCAGGACTGGACCAGCCAGCCCCTCCGTACTTGATGGCAATGGTCAAAAACCGATCAGTACCAAGAGCCCTTCCAGCTTCAAGTATGGCTCTGTCTTCAAACCCAGACTGAAGACCCTCCTCTTCCGAGAGTACTTGGGTGAATAGCAGAGTGGTCTCCTTATTGACTTGTGTTTAGTAATGTCTAAAGCTTAGAGGATCTTTGAATTATTAGTCTATTCAAACTAGCTGAGGTTTCTCTTAGGTAAATAGTGAAGCACTTTTGTAAGTCACTCTGGATGAGAGCATCTGCTACATGCCTTAAATGTAAATTTAAATGTGTTTCTACATCAAATCCAATATAGGGGAGAGACTACAGAATGGGTTGAGTAATTGACAGTCCAAACTGGTGAGAAAACGGGTAAAATCTAATAAAATGTATTAAAACAAACAAAAAAATTGTACCTAATTGTTTTACAATTGCTATCATATTAATTTAGAAGGTCAGTTAAAATTGAGGCACATCTATGCCAAGATGCTTCTCACTTAAAATAAATCACAAATGCCAAAACCATACACAGGAGAAATGAAATAACAAAAATCAATTTGAAAGCAACCAGGACAAACGTTGACCCCGTAAAAGCCGCCGTACACAGAGCCACCATGACAGCAAACTTCACATCCTGTGCCGCTAAGGTCAGAAACGCTCCCACTGCAGCTCCTACAACCGCTCCTGCTCTTCCTATACAGCCAGCATATCTCTGACCCAGATCTCCTGCTGCAGTGAGGGCCACTCCAGCTGCCCCAGAGACGGCCAGCAGACACCCCAGCGAAGCCTCAGTTCCCAGCATGGGAGAGGCCTTCAGTAACACTGCCAGAACACCAACTGCAGCAGCCACTGCACTTGCACACACTTTACCTTCCCCACCAGTGAGGAAATAGGAGTACAGCACGGCCCCAATGGAGGCCTGGAACATCTGAACACCAAAAATGATCATGAATAATTGCTCCAGCACAAGCAAAGCAGATGCATCAGCTTCAGCTGTATCTAACAAAGGCATGAGTTGGTGTTCGTCACGCAGGAGACTCCTGGCTATCACAAAAGTGGTCACCACAATAGCCGGTATCTTCACAGTTACCCTGCTGGACAGGAATCTATAATATTGATCAAAAACATCAAACACAAAAAATAGAAAAATGAGGGGAGCCATTGTAAAAAAATCCACAATAATAAATAACTTCATGTGTGAATAATAGGTGGTGTATATAGATCCAAAGGAACCAGCTGCAACAATACAAGCAAATTCAGAAAAATCTTCTTGCAGTACACAGAAAATAAATAAATAGCCGATGAGAAGGACCAATAGCAATAATGCTACCAAATAGCAAAAAAGTTTCAAAAAACAATCATAATATCCAATCAAAAATGCTAATGAAGCTCCGGTCACTGCCACTCCAAGAACAGCCACAGGTGCAGCCAGAGCTAGAGCCTTTCCTGATGCATCACCCTGGCTTGATCTTATGACCAGTTTATAAGCTTGGAGGCCAGCTGTTACTCCAACCACAGACGACAAGGTGGCCACTAGCAGACACACATAGATTAAATTTAGCATAATTTCAAATATATAAATGAGATCTAACCAAAACACGTCTGTAAGGATTGTCTGGCTGATTGTTGCATTTCTTATGAGGTGAGCCATCTCTGCAGCCATGGCTCCCATGCAGCATCCAGCAGAGCCTCCAGCCACCAGCCCCAGCCCCAGAGCTCCTAACAGATTATCTACAGCAAAATGGAGAGCACAGTAAACCCCCATAAGTCACAGTGTTCAGTTCTTAACTATCTATAGAGTTAAAAAGCTAAATGCATCTATATCTATAGAGTTAGATAGCTAAATTAATTTATATATAGTTAGATAGCTAAATTAATTTATATAGAGAGTTAAATAGCTAAATTAATTTATATCTATAGAGTTAGATAGCTAAATTAATTTATATATAGAGTTAAATAGCTAAATTCATTTATATCTATAGAGTTAAATAGCTAAATGCATCTATATAGAGTTAAATAGCGTAATGAATCTATATCTATAGAGTTAAATAGCGTAATGAATCTATATCTATAGAGTTAAATAGCGTAATGAATCTAGATGTATAGAGTTAAATAGACAAGTAAAGAAACTCACGGCAGGTGAAAGAGGACTTCGCTCTGGATCTGTGATTAATGAATTAAAAAGAATATTTAAATGGTCATTTTTCATTATGAAATATCTATGAATTTCATTTGGAATTTCTGAACTCACATTGTAGATCTAGGTAAAGGTGCAGCAGCTGCTTTCTTTCTTTGGATTTGCCTCCTGGTCATATCTGTGAGAGAACAAGTTTGTTATATTTATATCTAAATTGCCAAAGATCATTTTATTCATGCATAAACAGGAAATGTGTGGCATTGATTCGATGCTCAGATACAGTTTTACAAGCCTAGTTACAATAAACCATGCTGATTTTCCTTTTGTAGATAAGCTCGGCTTCTACTGTGAAGCCCAGTGTAACCACATAGCATAGCCTAGCATTGTTTTTAGCCCTGTATAGATAGTTATTAACTATCTATAGAGTTAGATAGCTAAATGAATCTATATCTATAGAGTTAAATATCTAAATGAATCTATATCTATAGAGTTAAATAGCTAAATGCATCAATGTCTATAGAGTTAAATAGCTAAATGTATCAATGTCTATAGAGTTAAATAGCTAAATGCATCTATAGAGAGAGAGTTAAATAGCCTTGAATCAACCCTAAAACCTAACCCTAACTCCAACCTTACCCTTGAATCAACCCTAAAACATAACCCTAACTCCAACCTTAGCCTTAAATCAACCCTAAAACCTCACCCTAACTCCAACCTTAGCCTTAAATCAACCCTAAAACCTAACCCTAACTCCAACCTTAGCCTTGAATCAACCCCTAAACCTAACCCTAACTCCAACCTTAGCCTTAAATCAACCCTAAAACCTAACCCTAACTCCAACCTTAGCCTTAAATCAACCCTAAAACTTTACCCTAACTCCAACCTTAGCCTTAAATCAACCCTAAACCTAACCCTAACTCCAACCTTAGCCTTGAATCAACCCCTAAACCTAACCCTAACTCCAACCTTAGCCTTAAATCAACCCTAAAACCTAACCCTAACTCCAACCTTAGCCTTAAATCAACCCTAAAACCTAACCCTAACTCCAACCTTAGCCTTGAATCAACCCCTAAACCTAACCCTAACTCCAACCTTAGCCTTAAATCAACCCTAAAACCTAACCCTAACTCCAACCTTAGCCTTAAATCAACCCTAAAACCTAACCCTAACTCCAACCTTAGCCTTAAATCAACCCTAAAACCTAACCCTAACTTCAACCTTAGCCTTAAATCAACCCTAAAACTTTACCCTAACTCCAACCTTAGCCTTAAATCAACTCTAAAACCTCACCCTAACTCCAACCTTAGCCTTAAATCAACTCTAAAACCTCACCCTAACTCCAACCTTAGCCTTAAATCAACCCTAAAACCTAACCCTAACTCCAACCTTAGCCTTAAACCTCACCCTAACTCCAACCTTAGCCTTAAATCAACCCTAAAACCTCACCCTAATTCCAACCTTAGCCTTGAATCAACACTACACAACACTGATTAAACAACAGCTGTCAGTCAATGCAAGAGTAAACCAAACAGGCCACAAAAACAGGAGGCAGGGAAGCATGTGCTAATAAATCATATAACCAAACTGTGCAGATTTTATTCATATTAATCTTAATAGACAATTATTAGCTTTGATAACTAGCTAAAGGTATCAATAATTAGAACAGTTCATTGCCCAATAAATTAAGTGGGGTTACTTGTGGACAATTGCACTGCACAAAGCTACTAGATGGCATCATGGAGATTTTGAGTTCATGTTACTCTACAGGACAGTTTAATGAAGCTCATATCTTTGATTTGATTGATTTCCTCATCTGCAGCCCTGTGCATTAACTAAAGATATCCTGCAGAGCTGACAAACACCTGGATCCACAAGACTACCAGATCAGGTATTCTATTCACATATGGAGGTGCCCTGGATAACCATGTCTGCTAAATACTAAGTAAGTCTGCTAAGTTATAGTAAACAATATTGTATTTAATTTCAGAGCATTGCGATTGGTCTATTTGTTATAAAAATTGGACACATTGTAAAGTTAGTAATATGTCAAAAAAAAGATCAATTGAGATACAAGGTTTTTGTCTGACAGTGACAAAATGTAGAGAGTTACTTTACAGATTGGGGACAGACCCTTTTTTAACTTGATTTTGCTAGAAACTAGGTGAGCAGGTGTCCACACACATTTGGCCACAGAGTATTTTTCTAAATGGTGTTCTGCAAATCATAACTTTATCATTTAACTTTAATCATAACATTAATTGTATGGAAATATCTAAACAAAACTATGTTTTAAACTATATTCTTAGTGATTGTAATATTTTCTAGGTAATCTCTAAAATCTAAAATTAGGACCTTTCTGGTCAGACGCAGTGTCCTACCTTCTTCTGGAGTGTCCACAGCTAACAGGCTTGATGGCCGTTTGAGAACAGCAGAAAGATCAAGCACACTTTAATAACTCTTCTGGATTCAGAAGTAGGAAATGAAAACTGTGCCGGGCTCTCCTAAAAGAAACGCAAACATCGACATTCACCACAGTGCATTAATGCCACAGAGGGACTGAAGTGACGGCTGAGGAGCAAACCAGCTTCATCCAGTCAGACCAGTTGTTTTCTTGTAGAATTGGCAGCAGATACATGCTAGATAAAGCCACCTGAGTTAAAACAAAACAAAAAGTAAAGGTCGCTGTTCTATAGGAAGGTCTAAGAGATGGTAAAACGTCTTCTATGAGAGATGTGAGAGATTACATGTCTGTCAGATATTGATAAATATATTGATATTTCTATTATATGATTCTGTGGATACATACGTAAAAACAGTAAAATAGGCAACATCTATTTACTAATTTCTATTTCTCCTTGCTGTTAACTTTTGAGTGTAACTCCCCAGCAAACAGGCTCATGGGGGGCTCACATGGGTGGGACGTGGGTTAGGTGGATCATAGGTGGATCATAGGTGGGCATGCATTTTTACTAGGACTCATTTGAGCTTCCCAGATGGGGCCCATGTTTAACCCCTCCTGGTCCCAACATTTACCCTGGTGGGCATTCATATGGTGGGCCAAGGTGGAACACAAGACTAAAATGTTCTGGTTCCCAGTTGGCAACAGGCCCCTCATGGGCATGTCATCTTGTCCTACTGAATAATAATAATAATAATAATAATAATAATAACTATTTTTATTCTCAATTATTATTGTTATTATTATTAGAAGAAGAATAAAAAGAAGAAGAAGAAAATTGATTTATAGTTATTATTATTACTACTACTACCTTTATTATAGTTGTTGGTTTTATTATTATTATTATTATTATTATTATTAATAATAATATTTTTTATGACACCCCTTTCTAACTCCATAGGCATTAATATGCCTACATATAATATGCCTTTGCTCTGCAGCAAATCATCAATTTATTTTGATTGGTTGATTGATCTTATTTCACAGGGCTGTTTCAGTGTTGTGGGTTTTAGAATACCTGTCCAATGAAATCCAGTATTCTCCACTATCACTGAGGTACTGCTGATCTGCTGTAGGAGTCCATCACTACTAGGTGTCAGTAGAGTTACACATTCAGTCAGAGGAGACTCCTTTATGACTCCCTCAGTGTGGTGGGTGTACTGCAGTTTGGGTCTTGAAGCCAGAGAGTTTCCACACTGAGCCAAACATGCAGCCTTGCAGCAGCAGTGCCCCTTGCACGTGCACTTGTCACAGTACATGTGTGTTTTCTCATTTCTCGGCACGTTGTGGGAACTGACATCTGGTTGCTTCTTCACGCCATAATTTGGCATGTGGTCCATCATGTCACTCCTCGGTTTACAGTGGACAGTATTTGTCTGAGTGCACTGTAAGAACATAGGAACATTTTGTAGCATCATTTCTTGCAAAATCCTTCTATAAAAATATCATTATTTAATATCTTCGGATTGTTTTACGTTACGTTTTAACTCCCTGAACTTTTTTGTAGTTTTAATGTTAGGCCCCATTATTAAATAACTATTATAATATAATATTCAGCTATAATTTTCAGCTGAAATCATATGCAACTTATGTTATTTGAAAGAAAAAAAGAGGTGTTGGGCCTTTTGCTGTTCAAAGGGTTAATGGTTTTTTTATTATTAAAAAAAAAACTTGGCCCCCTGCTGGTGATTGGCTAAACCATTACATAATATCTCTCATCATCTATATATATATATATATATATATATATATATATATATATATATATATATATAACCGATAGTCACCAGCAGGGGGCAAGTGTTGTTTTTTTATAATTAAATCATTAACCCTTTAATCAGCAAAAAACACTTGGCCCCCTGCTGGTGACCAGCGGTTATATATATATATATATATATATATATATATATATATATATATATATATATATATATATATATGATGTAATGGTTCAGTCCACACCGCTGGTCACCAGCAGGGGGGCAAGGCAGTGTAGTAAAAAAGCAGCTGGTAGCAGCTCAAAAAACTTCCCAGAAGCCCCAGTGCTGATTACTGCTGATCAGACACACCTGCTGGGCTCTGCATAAAAGCTCTCCCAAACCACAGCTCAGTGCTGCCCCTTTGTAGAGGAGCAGACGGTACTCAGGTAAAGAGAAAACTAGAACAAGTGAATTAAGTTCTTAGTTTAGGAGGAAAACTTTAAAAAGATCTGAAAGATTTCAAAGAGCTCAGATCACTGCCTTTAATGGTATTCGTTTCTGTAAAGCAGTTTAGTTGCAGCTGTATTTTCAGCCCCAAGACTGCGGGTGCAACCAAACCAGCAGAGTGAGAGCTTGTTTGCAGGGCCAGTGCTGAGTAAAGCACTGGCTCTGCCGGTTTGGTCACGGCGCCAGGCTTTGTTAGTTTTTTTTTTTTTTTTTTATCAGAAGTTATCAGATAATCCAGTTATGAAGACACCGCAGGAAGGTGATTGGTCTGATCTCAGTCAAACATGGGAAGCCATGGCCAATCGTGATTAGTGTAAAGGTCACAATAAAGGTCTTGTTGCACCAGTCCTGCAAGAAAAGCTGTCATCAGGAACACTGGCTTTAGCTGAACGACCCTTTGCAGTGGCTGTACTGGTTTTCTCTGTAAACACCTACATGCTGCGGTGAGAAATGTTGACGCTCAGCTCAAGAGGTCAAACTCGACCAGTCCTACCTGCTAATGATTAGAACAGAGCAAATATTAGACATGTATGCAGAGAGTCCTCTGGTGCATCTCTTCTTTTAGACATTGAGAACTGCAGCAGAAGAAGGTAAGAAGCAGCTTCTCCTCAACTTGGTCCACCTGAGAAGGTCGATGTGGCTTACAACTGGACATGGAAGGCTTTGAAACCGCTTCAGACAGAAGACGAATGTGAAAGTGGAGTTTCTGAATGTTTATATTGTTACTCCTGCATGCTGCTGCATTCTTATCTGCACTATATGGACAAAAGTATTGAGACACCTGCTTGTTCCTTGTTTCTTCTGAAATCAAGGCTATAAAAAATAGTTGGAGTAACTTTCTCTACTGTACAGTTGAGAAATCTTTCTACTAGATTTGATGCAGCATTGCTGTGAGAATTTGATTGCTTTTAGCACTAGGAATGTTGGTGAGGTCAGGATGTTGCATGAAACAGGAGAACATTTGGTAGGCTCCAAGTGGCTCAGCAGTCTAATGGCTGTCACTTTGCCATCAGCACCCAGAGTCTGAGAGAGCACAATTGCTTTCCTAGGTGTTGGCTGCCCAGTGAAGCCCCATTGCTGGCAGTTCGAGAAGAGGTGGTAGCTTACCCTCCTAGTGTCGGGAGCATTGCTAGTGCTAGGGGGAGCTATGAAAGGGTGGGGAAATAAGCGAAAACGTATACATATCTCAGACAGGGCTGTGTCTAGGAGAAATAATGAGACCTCCACGTTAGGCCTTTCTCCACATTCTCCTGCAGTGGAGTGTATGATTACTCATTATAGTGTCCTAGCAGTAAGTACCTGATTATTCTATTTACTCTAAGCTCTTTTAATTATTGTTTATTAGGCAACTCACCTGGCTAAAGCTTCAGGTGGAGAAAATTCATGGTCCGTGTAACCCAGTGCTTACGTAATAAAACGGGTAAGAAAACAGGTTAGTGTTCCTTTAAGAGAGCGAGAGAGCGAGAGATGCAAATGTGGAAGATTGACATCTACTTACTGCATTTGCAAAACCAGCTCTTCAGTACAGAGGCACTGCAGAGCATAAGATGCAGGAGAAGTTGTGAGGGAGGAGCGATGAGGGGGTTTATTTTTGATTCAACTAAAATTTTCTACTAGTGAGAAACTTTGACCTTAGCTTTCATCTGTCTGGATGACCGATGAGGATTTGGTGAGTTTTTAAAAGTTTTCTGATGATGAAACCAAATGTTTTGTTTAGTTAAAAAAAACTCTAAAATCTAAAATAGAAAGAAAAACAGGGTAAAAAAAGTAATAAATGAACAAGCCATTAGTTTATTGGCATGTAAAACAACCCCATTACCTAATTATTAACACTATCCTCGCCGCCCTGCAAAAACCTTTTTTTTTTTTTTTTTTTTTTTGCTTTTCGACATGAGTCAGTCAGCTGTTCTCTACATCTGTAAATGGACCAATAGAAATGCTCCACTTATATATTTTTACATTGACTTCCACTGAAGGTCATTTTCTACTTTAAAGTAGCTGTATTTTGTCTGACAGTGTTTTATTCTCCGGACGCTGAAAGGTCCGCCATGGCCTGGTGTCATGCATTCTGTTTCAGTGAAGGAATATAAGGAAGTATGAATCATTCAAATCATTCAGTCTTTTATTTGTTTACGTTTTGCAGAGGTTCCCTCAAAACTACAGTTTCAGCTTCATTTTATCACTGGTAATGAGGGTTTGTTGCATTTTCCTCAAGTAACTGTACCACCCAGTTATGTAAGACTTCTGTTTCTCTACATGAAGACCTGTTTTTTTTGTGCGGACATCATTTCCAGGAGCTCATCATCTTTTTGGAGGATAAAGTAACCGTGGAAGGTGGGTGGTAACTCATTTTATCCTAGAAGTCTGATGCTGTTGTCAACCTGTGTAGATCCCCCGTGACGGGAGTTTTTATAAGATATGATATTTAACAATCACCGGCTGTAACTGTTAAATCTCGAGCAGGGTGGATAATGAAGTGGAGGTGTCCTTTTATGTAGCTTTGTCATTCAGTGTGGGTAGAATAATGACAGAAATACTGATGTTAAGTGTGTGTCTTATGAGGAAGGCCCTTAAGTGCAGCCTAAAGACTGAACCATTAAAGGGAATGCCAGGATTCTGATCCTGAATGGAGGAGGCATGTCCTACCTAAAAAATGGGGTGAGAGAAATGAGGACGAGGGAGGCAGACAGGCTGTGAAGGAGAGAAAAATTGAAATCAAGAGTATTAGTCTCTGTTGATTTGATTGCATTCAGCAACAAGAGCGCTGGTGAGGTCAGGATGTTGGATGATCACCAACTCCCCACCTCCTCCCAAAAGTATTGGATGAAGCACCAACCATCATTCCAGAGGACACCGTTCTTCCACTGCTCAATGCTGGGGGGCTTTTTACCCCTCTAGCTCACGCCTGGCAAAAATCAATAAGATAAAAAGACATGAGAAATCTAAGAACCCCAGTGAGCAAACCAATGGCGACATCCTCCTCCTCTGATCAGAACTATTTATACATTATCGATAAAAAATCAATCACCAAACCAATTAAACTCTGCAAGATATTCATAATTATTATATAATAATCATGGTGTAGAAGAACTTGATGTAGTCCTGGCAGTGATGGTCAGAGTAATGATAAGTAATGATGGTTAATAGTGGTGATATTAATATTGAGATTTTAACATGGTTATTAGGCAGGTAGCAGTGGTAGGGGGGTGTGCTGCTGTTCTGGCATGGGTGGGGGGGTGGGCCTGCTGGTAGGTGGCAGCTGGTCAATATTGCTATACAAGCTGTACCCTGACTACTGTCATATCCAAGTTTCAATTCTATGGTGTAAAATACATACTTTTGTGAGATACTGTCTGGTCAAAAGTAAACGTTGCATGAGAACCTGACTGAGCTATTCTCCATATGTTTTAGATCACAACCAGGGAACACAAAAAGAAAACTTCTTCAAAGTGAATCTGAAAAACTGAAAGCACAGCTTGGACAAAAAGGCACATGACTCCACATCTCCTCAGGACAAAGTTCATAGACTCCTGAAACACCAAAGAGTGAACTTCTCGTACACACAGTTCTCAATGAAGAGCTCTGAAATACAGAAGTGTAAGAAGACGGATGGAGCGTCGCTAGATTGCGAAAGTAGCAGCATGGACCGGCTCTTGAGCACAGATTAATGAGGACAGGGAAACTTGGATCTTTTTAGTATGAAAAGGTGATCAGATCAACTGCTCAGCACAAGAAAAGAGTGAAAATCTGTTTGAGAGAGATCAGCCACGTCACAACAAGAAGCATAAAGAACCACGAAGAACCTCTCCAGGAGATTTCTCATGGAGTATCAGTGCTGTATCCTATTCCTTGTCCTGTGTCCTCAGGCCCATTCCCTTCAATGAAGAGGTGAAAGCTGACTATGCAAAAGCCTCAAACATTTACAGTTCAAATAGGAAGTAGATTTTCAGGTTTTCAAAAGTATTCGGACGCCCGCTTATTCATTGTTTCTTCCACAATCAAGGGTATTAAAACAAATCTCCTGCTTTTTTTGTTGTTGGAGTAACTGTCTCTACTGTCCAGGGAAAAGGATTTCTGAGAGTGCTGTGAGGTTTTGATTGCAACAAAAGCATTAGTGAGGATGTTGGATGATCACCACCCCACCTAATCATCCCCAACACATCCCAAAAGTACTGGATGGAGCACCACCAACCATCAGTCCAGAGAACACAGTTCTCACACTGCTCCACAGCTCAATGCTGGGGGGCTTTATACCTCTCTACTAGCCCACATCTGGAATTAGGCAGCATGGTGCCAATAGGTTCATGTTGATCTGCTCCAGAGAGTACTATTCTATTGGCAGCACTTCTCTACACTTCTCTAGAGAAGCTGTGTGTGTGCATTTGCACATCTGTGTCAGCAATAGGTGCAACTTAAAGTAGCTGAATGCATTCATTAGAAGGGATGTCCACAAACATTTGGACATATAGTGTAGGTAGTTAGTATGTCCATAGCTGAGGAGACGCATCACACTGCACAACAATAGTGAGTCCTTGGGCAAGACTCACACTCTACAAGACTACATCGTCTTAAATGTATTTAGCAATCTAAAAATGTATAGAATGTAATAAAAAAAATGTATAATAAATATAATAAAATTATATAAATATAATAAAAAAAAGTTTGCATCACTATTATTTTTTAATTCTGGTAAAGTTATGTGTAAATTTACATTTTACCCCCCCCCCCCATTATTAAATATGATTCATATGATTTAAAACCAACCTTTTACTCTTACAGAAATGGCAGAGATACGCCTTCAAATGCAGGAAACACCTGGTGAACCTTCACCTACATCCACAATGTGAGTTCAGTAATTCTGCTTCAGTACACACTCGTGCTCCGAGTGGCTCAGCTGGGTCATCAGTGTGCTACCACTATGGCCTGGGGGTCGCGAGTTAGAATCCCCAGCCATGGTGCTTTGCCATCTGCGGCCAAAGTCCGAAGGAGCACAATTGGCCGTGCTCTCTCTCCTCATCACTCTTAAGCGATGTAGGCCGGAACAGCCATCTGTTAGCTGGCACGGTGGAGCCGGGGAACCGGGGACCCGGCGCTTTTCTTCAGGAGTGTGGGCTTCCCGGCAATGCCGCATCTGCAGCAGTTTGAAAACAGGCGGTAGCTGACCTCGGCACCCGTCCGTAGTTCCCCCTAGGACTAGCAATGCTCCCGACGCTAGCAGGGTAAGGTCTTAACACATGCCTCATTCTATACACATGAGGTCAGCCAGTGCCTCTTTTCAAACTGTTGCAGATACGGCATTGCCGGGAAGCCAACACGGTTAATTGGCAGCACCAAATTGCAAGAAAAAGTGGACAAGCAAATTTTCAGGCTTCTTAAATGTGGTTGGAGCATAAACATCAAACCCATACTTGATCTTCTAACATCTTCACATCCTGTTCATCATTGTGCCCACAGATCCAGAGTGAAGTTCTCGACCATCTGCAGTGAGTTCCTATTTCTCAATTTCTTTCTTCACTTTCTCTTTAAACTGATAAATGGTTTTCGTTTATACTCTACCTGTCCAAAGCTATATGGACACCTGAACATCACACTCATATGCTGAATATCCCATTCTAAAACCATGAGCTTTAAAGCAGCATTATGTAAAAATGTATGTATATATGTATTTCCCTACAGTCGGGCAGTATAATTCATGCTTTGAGCCACCACTAAGGACGTGCTGTTCACATGCATTTCTGGACAAGCAGAGAGGTAGAGAACTGTCACTAAAAAGTAAAGAAGCACGTGGACGGAGGCGGTAGAGTCATGTTACAGGTTTTTATACAGATATGATGGAGTAGGCAGCGTTACACAGTCCTCCAGGCGTTTTGCTAGTGTTAAGTCAGCAGCATGTCGAGCTCCGAGTAGCCATGATTGAGGCATGCATAGTAGATGAACTGGTTATGCTAAAAAGCCCCTAAGGGTGAATGAATGGGTGTGGTCCCATGTGACTGACTGACTGATGCCCTGTCACAGGGTGTGTTCCTGCTTTGTAGATAAGATGGTTGGGGGTTTAACTTATCAAACTCCATTTGTTTGTACTGTATAAGCAGTCTTCTGCAAAGGTTTCAACAACCCTGGTCAAAAGCCTAAGTGTAAATAAAGGGCGAATAAAGGTGAGAAAGGCGGAGGCCATATTCCATCTGTGTCCAACACAAATGCTGAATCTGCTGCTCGTTTTGAAAAATAAGAAAACATGACCTATTCATGAGCACTTACTTCTGCACACCCCACATTTGGTGTTTTTGCCCCCACATATGTTCAGTTTAGTAAATAAACAGTCGCTATGCTGCAGAATGTGCAGAAGTGAGGCTGACGAGGGGTGTCCAAACTTTTGCATAAGACTCCAGCCGATGTAGGCTCTTGCAAATAGTTGTTTATTGTTTATTTACTGTCTAATGTGATGCTTACAGTAAAATTTTATGTGATTTACATGATTGGAAACCCAGTATTTCTCAGTATCCACAGTATTTACAGAAGTGCTGGACAGGTCTTCAGTGGCTCTCTTTCATATCAGGACTAAATCATGTCAACGTTTAGTAAAACTGCTGAATGACCCATGGTAATTAATGGGGGGTTGCAACCCCCACCCCTTTTACTGCAGTAATAGTCTCTACCCTTCTGGCATGCAGTTCTAATTGATTGTGAAGGTGTTTGTGAGGGGTTGAGGTGAGGGGTTTGTGCCTCGAACCTAGACCGAGACCGCATTTAAATGCTTACTCCTCTGCATCTAGTTGTGGCTAAAATGTCAAAGGCTACCAATAGGAAGGTGTGTGTGTGTACTCACAGCACTTCTGCTCATGCGGGGTATTGATTTTAAGCTCCTTGGAAAAACATTAGTTAGCACAAGTCCTGTCACGTACGGCCAGCGTCAGTTTCTGAGGTAGTTCCTGTCAGACTAGTCTTCTGCTGACACCATGTTCACACTCCCACATTCCAGGCTGGAGCAGTAGGGTGTAAAGGTCCGAAATCAGTTCAACAGGCATGGTGAAATGAACAGTACTGTAAGAACAACTTCCACTTTTAATCCAGTTAAAGTAGACATTCATCAAGCGTCTGAAATCGTACAGTGTGAGGCTATTGTAAAGTTATGGAAATATAAGAGTATAATTTTTAAAGAATCCCAATTATTCTCATTTTTCTTAATAGAAAAGTTACGATGCTTTTTGAAGAATTACACTTTATTTTTAAACTTTTTTTTTTGCAAAGTATGAAAATGACTTTCTTTAGACCTTTTTTGTAAATTAGGGGCTGGATATTTTTCCTTAAAAAAAAAAAAAAAAAGCTTTAGATTAAAACTGAAATGTTCCTGAATGCAATTCTTAAAAAAGATACTTAAACTCCTAATTATCATCTTAATATTTTCTCACACTCTTCTTTGTTTTCTTATTCAGATCAGTCTATTTTATGCTTTATTTCACTACTTAAACAATCCAACATTTTTAATTTTCCATTTTTTTTTTTCAGTTAAATCTATGCAATGGAAACAGAGCAAAACGGAGGACAAACAGAATTTAACGTAACGTTCCAACATTTCAGTAAAGAACAAACAGCCCTGTCAGCAATGAGACGTTCATTTAAACTGATCAGTTTAGAGATTTACCTTCTGAGCTCTTACAGTCTGAGATGAGTGTAAGGTGATTGTAAGGTTAAGAAAATATTTAGAAACATGTTTTAAGAGAATCTATTTTTATTTAATATTTTTTTATTTAATTAATAATACATCTTAAGTAAAAGTTAAGAAGCAATATGTTTATAACTTTATTAAATAACTTTTTGAAAACATTTTTTCGTAAGCTTGAAGTAAAAAAAAAAAATCTGCATCTCTACGTGTACATCAGCCATTTTATTCCAGACATTTCATCAAACTAAGCTGAGTTAGCTGAATTTGCAGACTGTAAATGGCATAAAGTCCCAACAGCAGTGTGAAAGACTATTGGAAAGCCGGCCGAGACATGAGAGCTGTGATTGGCCGTCGAGGTTATTTCACCATAGTGATTTCTGAATGCTTTCAAAGTTCAGATATTAGTACTGTGTTTAAATCTGAATAATAACTTCTTTGCATTATAATTATTATAATTATTTTTTTGCATTATTTGAGCAGCTGTTTTTAAATAGTTGTCATTTCTGCTAATTAATAAATGCTCTAAATATCAATTTTTATTTGGAATTTAGGGCAAATGTTGTCCATGGTTTATGAAAAAATACAATGCAAATGTTCATTTCCCTTAAACACACTGCTTATAAATAGTAAAACCACAGTAACTGATCATGTAGAGTATTCTCTATTTTTTTTCCAGAGCTGTATATTTTATCTTGAACCATTTAAAGCATTTTATCTTAAACGACTGACATACTCACTGTTTCCACTTCTAAAAAAAAAAAAAGTAAACATATTTCATATCAACCTGAACCGTCCAGACCATTCAGCTTACTGCTCTCTGACATTTATTAATGTCCTTTTATTTATATTCCAGTTCTTATATTTTAACCCTCACTGTTTTACATTGATTGATTTTCTTTGATTTTGAAGCCTGTTTTATTGTTATTTATCTGTTCCTTTCATTTCTGCTCTTCCTTTGTTTCAATTCCACATCCGTCATTTTTAAACCTTTGCATTTTTTAATTATTTCATTATTATCCTTTGCAAAAGCCTTTGAAGTGTTACACAAATAAGGGTTCCCTTAACAATGCCATAGAAGAACCACTCTTTGTTCCATGAAGAACCCTGTTTGCCATTGAACTGATCTAAAGCACCTTTAGCATTGAGTCGTCTTTGGGTCTACTTCTTTTAAAAGACCCTAAAGACTTGTTCTATCAGTTGAAAGGTTACATCTCTATTAAAAATGGTTCTATATGGAATCTAAAGTGGTTCTTCTATGGCATTGCTCAATTAACCTCTTGTAGCACCTTTATTTTTTAAGAGCTTAGATCTTAGGATGTCTCATTTTCTCCATGTTTGTGTAAAGCCCTTAAAATCACCACACGGTGCTACTGCCTCGCCCTTAACTTCTTTAAAGTTAACAACTTTAAAGTATGAAGTTGCTAAAGAAGGGCTGAGTGTTATAACCAGCTTTAATTGGGGGCAGTGGTGGCTCAGCGGTTAGAGCGCCGGGCTATCGATAACAGGGTTGTGGGTTCGATACCCGGGCTCGGCAAGCTGCCCTGTTGGGCCCTTGAGCGAGGCCCTTTACTCTCTGCTCCCTGGGCGCTGGAGTTGGCTGCCCACCGCCCACCGCTCTGGGTGTGTGTGTACTCACTGCCCCTAGTTCACTAGTGTGTGTGTGTGTGTGTGTGTGTGTGTGTGTGTGTGTGTGTGTGTGTGTGTTCACTACCACAGATGGGTTACATTTGGAGAACACATTTAGCTGTACATATTGACACAGTGACAAATACGTGCACCTTTACCTTTTATTACCAAGGAATAGCCCCACCAGTTTGTACAGAAGTCCCTGTAGTTACTGAGTAATACACCTTAGTGTGTGATCAGCCTTTCTGGGGTTAAGACACTTTTGTGAATCCGGCCCCTGGATCGGAATTGTATGTGCATTGTAGACCTAAGCAACAAGCCTCTCAGAGCCCGGTTCAATCTATTTCTTTTCCTAGTAAATATATACGAGATGCAAGATGCATGTAGAGCAAAGATGCATGTCCAGCAATTTCAAGATCTTTGCTCTCTTCTCTTCTGTAGATATGTTAGCAGTGCTGGGCCTGGCACTGCTGTCCGGAGGCTGCATGGGAGACATGGCTACAGCGATGGGCTGCTTTATAAAGGGGGCCACACAAGGTCAAACAGAGCTCACAGTGACGCTCCCAGAACTTTACCCGTTTACTACCTCTTCATACGTCACCTACATGTCTCTGGTAGGGGCCGCCGTGGCATCAGGGGCTGGAATAGCTTGTGGACACCAGGTTTATGACCTGGTCAAGAGACAGAGCCAGGAACATCTCGAAGGACCGGAAATCGCTTTGGCTCTGGCTGCGCATGTGGCTGTTTTGGGAGTGGCGGTAACTGGAGCTGCAGTAGGAGCTGTTTTGGAATCGGCCTTTTCCAGCTTTATCCTGATCCCATTTTCAGTGGGTTCCAGCGTGGCGTTCGTGCTGCTGCACAGCCTGGTCAGCACAGTGTGGTATCTACTCTGTGCATGGTCAGGCTTTTACTACGGCTGTATCGGTGCAGTCATCTCATATGTGACCTGTTTGTCAGTATTTCTGGAGTATGCAATGGCCATATTGTGGTTTAGCACAGGGTTTGTTCTTTTCTTAGACATGGGGTCCGTGTTACCCCTCGTTCTTCCATTACTGCTGCTTTGCATGTGTCACAAATTCCACAAATTCCAGTTCAGCAGGACAGCTGTGAAGATACCAGCCATCATGGTTGCTGCAGTCCTCATAGCCAGGAGCTGCTTCCGTGATGAAGAGCAACCTTCAGTGCCTTTTCTAGATCCAGCTGACTTCACTCTACCGGATTTGCAGGTGCTGGAGCGCTTCTTTGTCCTTGTGCTCGCTCTTCAGATGTTTCAGGCCTCTTGTGGTGCCGTGATCTTCTCGTATTTCGTCGACGACGAGGCCACTGAGATCAGCGCAGGTGCGGTGTCTTTCGCTACAGCTGGAGTCCTGGCACTCTTAATGAAAATCTCTCCCATGCTTCCAGCTGGGGTACTATTAGGGGGTCTATTGGCAGCATCTGGAGGGGCTGGAGCAGCCCTTATTGCAGCAGGAGATCTGGGCCACAGATACGGAGGTCATGGTGGAAGAGCAGCAGCAGCTCTAATAGCTGCGTTCGGAGCTTTTCTGCCTTTAGCGATTTGTGATGTACACTTCGGGTTGATGGTGGCTCTCTGTGCAGCTGCTATTCCAGGGTCACCTTTTGTGGAGTTTTGTCTGGACTATATTAACAGCCTCCATCTAATGTGGCGCATTGTCATGATGTGTTGTGCGCTTGTTTCACTATTGGTGTATGTTCAGGTGAACAGTTTGCCCTTCGGGAACATGTTGTGTGGGCCCAGTAACAGCTCTTCCTATGTGGAAAAACTATTTACTGTTTACTGTAAATAGATTGTCAATTTCTGCTGTTTAAGAAAATGTGTATTCTATTTGTCAATTACTACATAATGTCTAATGACTTTTGCTGGGGTTCAACAGCATCATTCCCAAAACAAAATGGGGTTTTAAAGGGCTTTAGCCATGAAGTAGGTGAACACAACAAGACTAGAATGTTTTTTTGACGTTAGATCTGCCTTTAATTTCTGACTATGAACGTATACTCTACAGATTCTTCTTGGTATAGCAGTGACATTCGGCCAGAGTGATGGGGGTAATGGGGTGTTGAGGAGACTGGATGGAGTAATTGGGTGTTGAGGAGACTGGGTGGTTAAGGGGGTGTTAAGGAGACTGGGTGGTTAAGTGGGCGTTGAGGAGACTGGGTGGAGTAAGGGGGCGTTGAGGAGACTGGGTGGAGTAAGGGGGCGTTGAGGAGACTGGGTGGGGTAATGGGGCGTTGAGGAGACTGGGTGGGGTAATGGGGCGTTGAGGAGACTGGGTGGGGTAATGGGGCGTTGAGGAGACTGGGTGGGGTAATGGGGCGTTGAGGAGACTGGGTGGGGTAATGGGGCGTTGAGGAGATGGAAGGGGATTGATGGGGTGTTGAGGAGATGGGGTGGAGTTGTGGGGCGTTGAGAAGATGTAACGGGGATTAGTGGGGCGTTGAGAAGATGGAAGGGGATTGATGGGGGGGTTGAGGAGATGGGGTGGAGTTGTGGGGCATTGAGGAGATGGAAGGGGATTGATGGGGTGTTGAAGAAATGGAAGTGGACTGATGGGGCGTTGAGCAGATGAGGTGGAGTTGTGGGGCATTGAGGAGATGGAAGGGGATTGATGGGGTGTTGAGGAGATGGAGTTGTGGGGCGTTGAAGAGATGGAAGAAATGGAAGTGGATTGATGGGGCGTTGAGGAGATGGGGTGGAGTTGTGGGGCGTTGAGGAGATGGAAGAGGATTGATGGGGTGTTGAAGAGATGGAAGTGGACTGATGGGGCGTTGAGCAGATGAGGTGGAGTTGTGGGGCATTGAGGAGATGGAAGGGGATTGATGGGGCGTTGAGGAGATGAGGTGGAGTTGTGGGGCGTTGAGGAGATGGAAGGGGATTGATGGGGTGTTTAGCAGGTGAGGTGGAGTTGTGGGGTGTTGAGGAGATGTAAGGGGATTGATGGGGGTATTGAGGAGATGGGGTGGAGTTGTGGGGTGTTGAGGAGATGGAAGGATATTGATGGGGTGTTAAAGAGATGGGGCACATATTGCTGCTGTTCCTAAAATCATTTCTTTTTATTATGTTCTCCACGTTTCACAGTTTTAAATTAGTAAAACAAGAGAGTCAATCTCCAGACACTGGATTTTACGGATATCTCTAAACAGCAGCACAGACAGACAGAGTTCAGCTCATGTTTGAGAAAAAATGAAAGTTTTCTTTTAACCGTCCGCATGAAAGTGTTGCGTTGGAATGGAGGTGCTGTTCCTGAGTCAGCTTAACATACGTTTAGACAGACAGGATGGACAGTGTCTTCAACCACAAGGGAAGTCCTGTGCTGTTTGTACACAGGAAGCATTTGTGCTTCCTGTCCCTTTTTAGAAAGACTTTTTCACCATCATGTTCTCCAGAGTGATTCATATGAAAATATAGCTCATGCTTATGGTCAGGATACGGGTGCAGCTGCAATATAGGTGCAACTGCTTCCGCTGCGGAGCTCAAGCCATGTCTAAAGAAAACAGGGCATCACATTTACAAGTTTGGTATTTAGAGTGACACATTTGAATCCTGTTACACTGGTAGGACAGTGTAGTGTGGTTGTGCACTTGCTCAACTAAGGAATTGAACCCTAGTCTGTTAGTGACACCAGTGGTGTTGCCCACTACAACTACAGTTTTTTTTATACTGATTATGCCAAAAAAGAGGCTGTTTTCCATCCAGTGGCCCCTCATATGGTTGCCCTCCAGGGACCAGGCAGGATTAAACATGGGCCCCGTCTGGGTTGTCTAGATGGAACCCATGTTAAATTAGGGTGGACCGTAACTGTAAGACCCATTTAGGAAGCCCACTTGTACACCTCCACTTAGAGTCCATGCCCACCTGGAACCCACTTGGCCCACGCTCCACCTATGTGAGCCCCACATGAGCGTGTTTGCCTGGATTGCTTTAATATAGTAGTCCAACACTATACAGTAGGTGGCAGTAGTGTTGTATTAAAGACTCTGAGGAAGCTCACTGAGGGCTGTAGAATAGGTTGGAGGACAGAGGTCAGACTTCCTGAACAAAACTATGTGGAGGGTCAGGCAAAGGAATCTCCTAGCAAGTAGTGGACACAGTAGTGGACACTCAGCAGAGCCACGACACGGCATGCATACTGCACATAACATCCATGTCCCAAACTTTCATTATTCAAGGTAAATGCAGTTCTCTAGTTTCTAGGGCATCATTAGTAGTAAACTGTAAGGGCTGGGCATTTTATGGAATTTTACTCACCGCTTCCTGTCAGCCATTTCTGTTGCTAGGTTGGACAACTTTACACATTATCTAAAAAATGTAGCACAAATTTGGTTAACTTTGACATTTTATTTAATGTTTTTTTTGTTTGTTTGTTTTTGTTTTTTCATTTTTAACTTTTTTGACTGTAAAATATGAATATGAAAAACCATACTGGGTGTATTTCAGTGGGCTCTTTTGTTGTATAATTTTGTATATATGTTTTTTCATAGACTTGTATTTGAATTGAACTTGGGTGGATTTTATGCTCATTGTGTGAGCTGGTATATATATTCCTCAGTAAAACTAATTTATAAATATATAATAACTGTATATATATTTAGTGGTGTCAATCTATTTATTTTTAGTTTAATTGTGTTAATCACAACAATATTCTGTGATTAAGGAAGTATTCTAATTCTAGATTGCACGTCCTTGAATTTTTATATATATAGAAATATATGTATATATATATATATATATATATCATTTAATCTCATTTAATTTCATTTATATTTAATTTCATATATATTTCATTATCATCATATAACATCTTTTTCCCTTTTGGCACTAAAGTAGCATTGCTGTATTGTCTTAGTCCACCACCACTAGATGGCAGCAGGGTTGTTTACTCACTCTGAAGACGCTCACTGAGGTCTGGGGAGTGGGTTGGATCATGGAGGCCAGACTTGCACAACACTGTTGAGGCTCAGGTCAGGGAATCCCACTCTGTGAATCACAGTCTGACTGTAGTGTTTATTATAATGTCATCTTCTTTGACTTCACAAGCTCCAGAAAGTGTAAGGGAGTGAGCATCACGTCCCGGTGAGGTGAATCCAGCGAGGGATCCAGCCATGTTTGGGCCAGAGCCTGTACCCCTGCACTGACAGCCAGCCCTGTTGGCACCAGCGGAAGCCTGGAGCATCTGGCCAGCTGTGACTGGCTGGGTTGGTTGCGGTGTGAGGTGTGTCCTGTCCTGTGGGAGCTATGAACGTGACGCAGGATTGGGTGAGATCAGTGAAGGAAGGCGGAGCTGTGAGGATGACCTGACCTGGGTTGGGAGAGGAAAAGGAGGAGAAAGAGAGAGAGGGAGGAAAAAAGGGAGGGTGCCTACCCTCTGTTTCCCACCGTACCCTGCCAGACAGACACAGAAACCGTGTCCAGATGGTTGAATGTGTGAGAGATTTGATTGAAAGTCACGTTTCCATCTTCATGGCACAGTCATACATACATTCAGAAGTTTGGGCACCCCTGTTTAAACATATATGGAATTTGTATCTGCTGTATTTGACACATTGGTGGTGGGAAAGAAGGCCTAAAAAAAAGTCTTTTTGTAATTTTGTAAACTTACATTTTGGACTTTTTTATTTTTAGAAAACTTTAAAGGATGAATTTCAAGAGAAAACAAACATTTATTCACTTATTGAAATGAAAAGTTTTTGTAAAAGTAACGCCACAATGTACCCCGCCTCCATAGATCCATATACGAACACCAAGCTGCAAAAAAACAGTCCTTTACATTTTTTATTTGTTGTTTTTTCATGTTAAACAGGGTCTGACAAGCTTAACCCAACCACCCCATAATGCAAAATAGATAGGGAAACCTGTTGTGTTTGTTATTGAAAAAAATGATACTATAAATACAAAGACCTGGACCTGTCAGGAACTTGACCACATGAAGAACGATCATTTTAGGATGAAATTTACCACCCCGTCACATGTTATTGTGAATATGGCTTCCAGCTTTTTGGGGTTTTTTTTGTGTTTTATTTTACCCCCTATTACTTTTAATGCTCTATGAGGGTGAGGACTATGGGTATCCTGGCTACCCAGCTCTGATCCATCGGCCCAGCCAATTGTGTTCTCTCTGGTTCCAACTGCTGATGGCAGGCAGCAGGAATGGCGCCCATGTGTAAATAAAATTGACCATTTAGACCAAATTAAAGAGAATTTTATGCTTGAGGTTTTTTTTTTGTTTGTTTGTTTTTTGAAGGATGAACATATCTTTTATGTTGTGGATTTTAAAAAAAAATTGTTCTTGGTGAAAAGCTTGGAAGTGGCACTTGTTTCATAGACAGAAACATCCTGTTGTGTTCTATCAGGTAAAGAAAGCCTGTAGAATGACTTTGTAAAAGTTTTTTTGGTTCATATATCCAAACAAATATTTTAAGCTGACCCATGAGAGCCCTCCGGCCCTTGACTTCTAACACATTTCTTCACAGTGAAGAAAGGATTTATGCTTACTAAAAACTTTTTCAGGAATGAGCAGAAATCAGAAAAGCAGAAAAGAGGTTCTCTACTGACACTAATCTGACCAGGGAATCCACAACGCACAGGGCAGAGTCAGTCTTCATCATCATCGGAGACAGTGCTTTAGAAAAAAATCATCATTTAATTGTATGTTGAAGTGCTACGAGAGTAACAGTATAAAACTGGGTTCACAGATTGTTAAGCTCTGTAGGGCATGGCACAGCCCACTGCCATGACAGCACAGACCTACACCATTTTACTGAAAGCAGACACTTTCATCGTCATTCGATAAGCAAAAGTGCAAAGTACATAAAAAGAAATACAAGTAGAAGATGTTACAATTCCATTATACGAAGCATTAAAACGAGTGAGGCATGGACACATCTCATAGAGTCCTTTGTATGGTACTTCCAGGGTGTGGAGCAATGGCAGACTAGACTCAACCAAAGAAAGCAACAACTGTGTGTAGGTTGAGTAAGCTAGAGTGATCTGGCTCTCAAAGGCCCGATTCCCCAGCACAGAGACCAATGAGACACACCTAGCTCGAATCCTCTACATACTCCACTACTGCCTTAATTCTCCATCCGACTCTTAACCTGAGCCAGAGATTGTCTCCAGGATATCCCACCAACGTCACTGCCCTGTCATTAACAAATACAAATATCTTTGCTCCCAGAACCTTAGAACAGGGACATTTGGCGAGCTACTCGTCAGCATAACACTAAAGACTTGTTCAATACACACAATCCAATCTTTCTTTCACACCCATAGATAAACTAACAGACCTATGTTACTCAGTTGCTCCCTAAGAGAAAAAATCCACCCAGTCTTGTTCCATATTTGCCTCAACTGCCACAGCTCTGATGATAGATTCATAACCATCAGAACAAAACCTGGTTGAATAATGAATCCATGCATCTCAAACACTGCTGTTTTTACAGAACTGTAATACGAGCCAATACCAAATCCCTAAAACTGTGACATCACAGTCTTGACAGTTATTTTTACACCCTGAAAATTACATAGCGAAATACTAGCGAAAGCCCTAGTCAAAGCTGTGGCAGCAACTTCAGGAGAACATGGTGTTGTTGATACTAGAGAGCAGCACATCACCTCCAGACTCTGCAAGTTATGGGAATAAGGGTTGCAACAGGAACCAGGCCTTGGAAACACAGCTTTTCTTGTGCTAGCGTCTGCAGAAGGAGAGCTCAAAGACGGCGCATGACGAAGCAAAAGCCGGGAAATGAGCAAGTATCTGTGCTGGGCTTAAAGCAAGTGCCGTTTGCAACTGGACAACCTCGGCTCAACCAAATTGGAGAAAAACACACATCAAAAGGAAAAGCACCGGCTTATCCTAGGGAAGCAAGTGGGGGCAAGGCTAAAAGCTAACCAGCTACAATCTCTTCAGCTTGCAAACAGCACATCACGCTGAGAGGACAAAAAGAGAGGACAGCAGCTTGATCCGATAAAACTCGGGAATAGTTACAATGTTCTTGTAATGGCATTAAAACCTTGGCTATGCTACGTGGCTCCTGTGAGCTGTTGCAGTGCCAGCAGAGCAGCAAAGCTGAGCATATTTTTCTCACAAGCCCACTGTAAAAGGGCGATTACGTGTCATTGAGAGGCAAAATAACAGGGTGGTAAATAGGCTTGTTAACCAGCATCTGAGCGTCAATTCTGCCTCAACCAAAATCACATTCTTACTTAATTCTATATTCAAAAACACGGTAAAATACTCAATAAAGGCATTGTCTGGCACCTTGGGTGATGAATGGACCAATAGAAATGTCCTGAACCTATTGTCACTACTGTCACAGGAACAGACAACTGAGGCAAATATGAAAAAAAAAAAAATGAGTGGAAGACAATTCTCAGAGTCGTCAGATCTAGACATTTCCAGAGTCAGTGGCTATGACTCACGTCACAACAGAAATACACAGGAAGACATTTTCATGATCATATCTGAGCTAGCACAACAGCTATTGTCACTCGACTGACGTTCAAATGTATATTAAAATGCTGAAGAAGAAAAAAATTACAGTACATGGGTTGAGCTGTGTGAAACATGACAGGCAAAGCAAAGCAAGCAAACGTGTAAATTACACAAAGGGAAACTACAACACGTTAGCCTGACATTGCTTACATGATTACCAAACCGGATATACTGTACATCCATTTATCACTTTCTTCAGTTTGGCTCAAGACTAAGCAGAAGAAGCAGGAGGCTGGATTTTAGGACGAATTTGGATCCAGCTGGTTGGATTCGAGATGAGCATCCAATTTTTGTTCCTCATCTCGAATCCAACCAGCTGGATCCAAATTCGTCCTAAAATGCAGCCTCCTGCTTCTTCTGCTTAGTCTTAGGTTTTTGGGAGCAATGTCATCAAAGAACCACCTTTACCTGGATGATGTTAGCTGTTGTTTAGGCCTTCAGAGAAGATCTAATAACTTTATTTATTTTTACCCAATTTTTACCCCATTTTCTCCCCAATTTAGTTGAACCTATCAACCCACCCACTCACTAGGACTAGTACATGCCTCTGTCGATACATGTAAAGTCAGCCACTGCCTCTTTTGGAACTGCAGCCAACATGCTCTGAGGAACGCACCGGATCTCCAGCTACATCAGCCAAGAGATGCCTGTGCCGACCAGCATCGCAATGGGAGTGATGTGGGGACAGAGCCCCATCTACACACGCATGAGCAATTGTGCTCTCTGGGGCTCTGGCTGCTGTGGGCAAAACGCAGCATGACCCAGGATTTGAACTTACAATCCTCGGCCATAGTGTCAGCGGCTTATTCTGCTGGTTTTGGTTGGAAATAAAAGACTTACATTTCTTAAATGCCCTACAGGAATTAGGATTTCTTAGTATCCCAGGAGATACAGACAAGTGAACTATGGAACATTGGTTGGGTCCAAAGGTGGCAAATCCAGGTCCAGAAAGGCTAAGCTGCAGCAGAGCAATCCAGATAGGGGTGGCTTTCTACTTTCTGGACCTGTATTCGCCACATCTGGTTAGGCCTTCAGGGGTCTTCAGGAACTACCCACTACCCAGATGAGCCCCTGCCCCAATTTAACCACTTTTTCAATCTAACATCAGTTGCAAATTTCAGACGTTTTATCTAGAACAGTCTAAGCTAGTTCTTTTATATCATTGCCCCAAAGAACCCAGTATTTTTACATGTGAAGCTGACTGATGCATCTATTTGGAACTGAGATGTAATCCTGTCTCAGGCTAGCCTCCTTCCATATTTGGGTCCAGTATAATATACAGTAAGACCTTCCAGTCTACGGAAAAAAGTAAGAGAGCCCCAGCCTCCTCTGGAAAGGAAGAGATGCAGGTTCTTCTGAGCATTCCTGGTGCAGGAGGTTTAACCAGGGTGACAGATGGAGCGAATCCAGGAGGTCCCATTCATTAGGACCTTCTGTCCCCGTTTTTCGTCTTCAAAACCACAAGAACCACCATGGCTGGGATGAGGCATATAGGTGTCATGACGAGGGCGAAGACAACGTTGGGAGGAGGGTCCCTCAGTGTCTCTTCGGGGCATTCCTGGAAGTAGTTGGTGTGTATGTCCACAAAGATCTCTTCCACCAGCTTGTTGGGCCAGGGGATCAGCAGGCAGTCCGCTATATCCTCTGTACATTTCGTCAGCTTGTTGTAGGAACTGCAGAGATGCACAGAAAGAAAAGTGTAGTCTTGCATCAGTAACTGGTCTCATATCTCTCCTGGAGGTTGTATGATTTGATGCAAACTAACCTGTTCACTTTGTCCCATGTGCACCAGCTAGAGTTGTTCATGTCATTCATTTCTTTTACAAAATCCAGGGAACATAATGGGATGGTGAGAACCTCATAGCACTCAGTCTTTGGCATGTGGCTCTCAATGCAGATATCACAATAGTCCTTACAAATTCCACCCTGCCCACAGCCTAAAAGGACAGATGGAGGTGCTCAAAGTTAGGATTGTTGTACAGATGTTCAGAGCATAACTGTGAAATAACCAGTTCTTCATCAAGAAAGAGCTACACAGGCACTGAAGCTATGGTCAACGCCTGAAGATCCCCCTGCCTATCTGTTTCTGCCTTCCTATTGATTAAATTATTTATCCTGCTTCTGTTGGAGTAGCTGTCTCTACTGTCCAGGGAAGAAGGCTTTCTACTAGATTTTGGTGGAGCACTGCTGTGAGGATTTGATTGCATTCAGCAACAAGAGCGTTAGCTCTTGTTGACCTCAGCGTGAGGTCAGGATGCTGGATGATCATCATCACCAACCATGGAGCCCCAACCATCACTCCAGAGAACTCAGATCTTCCACTGCTCCACCCTATAACGCTAGGGGACTTCATACTCCTCAAGCCCATGCCTGGCATTAGGCAGCATGGTGCTAATAGGTTCATGTTTGTCTACTCCAGACAGTCCTATTCTACTGGCAGTGCGTCTCTACAGGGACTAGACAAGCTGTGCGTGTGTGCATTTGCACATCTGTGTCAGCAATGTGGGTTGTTTTCTAAACCTGAAGGTTAGAGAACTCCTCTAGCACACGCCTGATGAGTGAGTTTAAGTGGATCAGACACAGCAGTGCTGCTGGAGTGTTTAAACACTGTGTCTGTCTGTCCACTCACTGTCCACTCAATTAGACACTCCTACCGAGCTGCTCCACCCTGTAGATGAAGGTGCAGTCAGAGACAGAAGCTCTGTATCTGCTGCTGCACAGTTTGCATTGGTCATCCTCTAGTCCTTAATCAGTGCTCACAGGACGCTGCTGCCCACAGGACGCTGTTGCTGGCTGGACATTTCTGTTTTCTGGACATTTCTCAGTCCAGCAGCTCTGCTGTGTCTGATCCACTCATACCACCAGCTCAACACACACTACTAACTAACTCACCACCAGCACATCAGTCAGTGTCACTGCAGTGCTGAGTCTGCATGGACACAGATGGAGACAGTCTGGAGTTATAGAACTACACAGTGCTCCTGTATGGGAAGTAGAGCTGATATAGTGGACAGTGAGTATAGAAAAAAGGAAGTGAACTGGCTACAACTGCTGGTACATTTTGTAACCACAGCCCCTTGTGTGTGCATTACTCAGTAACTACAGGGACGTCTGTACAGACTGGTGGGGCTATTCTTCGCTAATCAAAGTTTGTAACAACACTATTGTCCCACCGGCGGACCATAGGCCGTCTAAAGGGGTTAAACTAGAAAAACTATTTATTAAATATATTTATTATAAAACTATTTATTAAAACCTGAATGAGAGATTCACTCAATATCGCAATAACAAATCTGACAAATCATGAATATACTGTTGGCCTATCCTCAACATTTTCTACAAAATAATGAGAGGAGAAGTTCGGCACTTCCCACTGCCTTCCATATGTTTCCCGTCAGGGGAAGTGACATCACTGATTCTGCAGGTCACATGTTTTTTATTAGAACTGTTTGCAGCTTTTATGCAATTTCTATAAGACATAATGGAGCAGACAAGAACAGTGGGACCAACATAAAATATATATTAGTGGTTACTGAAATTACAGGCTCTACATATTCACTGACTTTATAACTATATAATGTCAGTGATATAGATATAATATAAGTAAACCCCAAAAAAACTGAAGATTCAGTTGAACGTCTGAATCGGTAGGTGAAGAAAGTCAATAGTGTGTGTGGTAGGAGTTTTTGGTTAATATTTTGTGCCCCTCAGAACTCCACATTTACACTATAGGGCCGTAATAGTGACAATTTAATATAATAATAAATGTTTTTTGGGATTTTGGGATTAATGTACCACAAATTCTGTGTATACATTTTATAATAATTATATTAAATTGTCCCATGTCCAGGGAATAGAGTTCCCTCAATGTAAAATAACAATGTACAATGCCCCCCCCCCCCAAGTGCAATTAAGAGTCATTTACAATTACCTGTAAATAACCTGTAAATAATATTATTGCCTTTTTACCTTTATTATTTTTTTTGTGTACATAGTGGTAATTTATCTGAGTGTCTTGCTATCCTTTTTTGCTGTGACACCGAGAATTTCCCCCCTGTGGGACTAATAAAGGATTATATTATCTTATCTTATCTTATATATAAATATAGACACAGTGGGGCAGTATGGTGGGCCTCTCAAACCTCCACACTACAGGGCCTGTAACAGAGAGTAAGTAACACTTACGAAACGATGAGTCTTTAAAGCTGCCACCTAGAAAAGAAGAGACAGAAGTGTGAGAGAAAATGGTTACACCCACAGTCAGAATGGACAATGGAGGTTCACCCAACATTTGGTGGGCAAACGTTGGGTAAATGAATCACTGGGCAGCAACAGCAACAACTGTGACAACAGCCAATTACTCATCCTATAAACCCAACAACAAAGGACCAGACTGGCACTGGCACCAGCCTTTTTCCTACAGTGCATGTAGACTCAAACACAACTCAGCTGGACCTCCTGTCCAGGATCTGTGTGCATCTCCTCTCCTTTCTCCTACATTTTCATTCTGTTGTGTTGGTTCAGCTCCTGGCCTGCTCTACTGCCCCTCATGCCTCCCACTTTGGAGCTTCAGCACTTCGTTTCAGACCAAAAAGGATCCAAGAAGAGAAGAGCTGACTCTACAGAACGTCAGTTCCTATGCTGAACGGTGCTGGATGTAGTTAGAAGCTCCACTGGAGTTTGACTGAAAGCTTGGGAACTCGAGGAGCTAGTTACTTCCTCAAGCTGCTTTGACTCAGGTTCAGTACAAGACTTGATACAGTCTTGAATCTGACAATACTTTAAAATGGTGCTAGCTGCTCGACCCCACCTCTGCCGGATCTGTATCCACAGAGGGGGAACCTCAATCGTACTTACCCGAGAGGACACACAGCGACACCCCTAAAAAGATGAAGGATCCCCTCATAGCAGAGCGGAGCTCCACTCGGCTCGGGTCGAGCGGATTTTTTAAAGCCAGATGAAGCAACAGGAAGCGCAGATCCAGGTTAGCACATGGCAACTCGAGTTACACAGCAGATGTTTCAGAACAGGGGTTTTACCCTCACGCTCTCATCTCGTTCACTCTCTGTACCCCCCTTTCTCTCTCCTTCACTTTATTCTCTCTCTCTCTCTCTCTCTCAATTCTCTGTCTCTCTTTGTCTGGTCTCTTTCCTTCTCTCCTTCGTTCTTCCTCTCTCTCTTCCTCTCTATCTCCCTGAGGCACACTTCTGTTCTGAGGCGAGCACACCCTGACCAGACACACATGTGAAAATCCTTTAGCCTCTCTCTCTCTCTCTCTCTCTCTCACTCTCCCTCATGCTCTCTCCCCCCATTTTTTTCTCCCCCCACACTCCTATCCTCTCTTTCTCACAGGCTGCCGCCTCCCTAACACACTGCCTCTCTGATTTATTCAGCTTGCAGCTGTTGCCAAATAGGAAACATAAGTAGGCTAAACATTTAGGGCCGGGCGAGGAGACACATCTTGATGAAGCGGACAATGGAACAGCCTCAAAGGGACGTATAAAACGAACCAATGTCAAGAACTCGAACCCAAAGTCATCTAGCTGTGCGTAAAGAGCCTCAACACAACAGAGTGTTGTTTGAATTGTTTATTTTTTCCAGTGTTTCGTCACCTCAGACACACCCCTCAGCACGTCCCCCCCCATGTGTGAGAGCTACGGACTTCCGGCAGCTAAGATTGCACCTCCATAAAACGTGACATCTGATTGCCACCACACCTCCTCAAAGAATGGACACTCAGTGCTCGGAACAGTGTGGTAGACTCCTCAGGGGCTCCTTAAGGGGCTCATTGAGTACCGGTGTTCTGGGCCTAGACTTTTGGGTCTCACCGTTGACCCCCAGCAACTAACACTCAAGGTCTGTCATTACATCCAGCACCTATCAGCACAGGAACTGAAATAGTTTGGACTGTCCCCCATGGTGTCAATCTGCAACCAGAGTCTGCTCAGTAGAGACCGAATGTGGAGCCAGACTCGCCTACTCATTTGGTAGACCAAGCCTAAGTATCTCAGACCATCTTCATTGAGCTCACAGCGCAGAAGCCGAGCGGATTTCCTCCTGGATTTCCAGTTTGTCCGTTAAGTGGACGCTCCAACAGTAAAAGTGCAGAGCTCTTCCATGTAGCGAACAGAAAGGATGCCATGTGTGTCCTCCAGACGACTGGCCTCTTCCAGCCAAGGCTGTCAATCACTTCATTCCTAAGTGTATCCCCACCTTCTTACAATATAGCAGAGTAAGGGTTAGACTGATTTCTAGGGGGAATAAAAAGGGGCCAATATTAGCACAGAAAAAAAACTAACTGGATACACTGGACATGGTTGGAGTTCTGTCTTTGAAACATATGGGGATGGGCGGAGCTACATATTCTACTGCAACCAACCAGCCAGCAGAGTCGCTAGACCTGTGGTTGTTTCAGTTTAGAGAGAAGTTATTCTGTCCATCGACAGTCATTGACCTGTAATGAAGTGCTGAAGCTCCAAATTGAGTGGTGTGATTGACAGCAAAGCAGTCCAGGTGCTGGACCAGCACACCAGAATGAAAACAAACACAAACAGTCTGCTGAGGTCTGTTTGTCCTACATCTTTAGATGCTGATGTGGATGGTGCATAATACAGGGCGCACGATACTGCAAGGCAATCAGCTTCAGTCTCCTAAAAAGAAACTAAGGAAACTTTACTGTGCAGCAGGACAATAACCCATGCAAGTCCAGCACTCAGTCCAATCTAGAATCTGTGGCAGTATTGGAAAACTGCAGTCCACAAGATTTAGCCATCTAAGCTTTTATCACCTCCTTTTACAAGTATCCCAGAGTCTTTTAATTCATGTCTGATGGATTTTCAGGCAGTCTTCCTCTGGGAGAATCTTGGCTACTTGGCTTGGCTGCACTGTTTAGGTCAAGGAGGGCTGACTGTGAAGGCCGCAGCAAACCCTTCAGCTTGCAACTCTTGGGGTCGTTCATTGTGCATTTTGAGGATCATCATTATCCTCCTGTTAGAAGCTATCCTCTTGTCATCTTCAGCAGTTTGTTGCTTCCAGAATTTGCTGGTGTTTAACTGAACCCATTCATTCCTTGAAATGTTCCCTGTGCCACTGGCTGCAACGCATGCTCCAGCCACCCCAGTGCTTAACAGTTGGAGAGGCATGCTTTTCCTGAAATGCTGCACCCTTTTTCTTCAGACATGCCTTTGTTAATTGTGGTCAAAAGTTATATTCTAACTTCATCAGTCCACAGGAGTATTAGAGCTTGTTTAGATGTTTGTTTTGTGGTGAAGATGCAGGAAAGGTCTTATGGCTCTTCAATGAAAGTTATATATGTGTGTGGGTGTTGCTGCACAGTAGAGCAGTGCACCACCACTCCAGAGTCTGCTCAACTTGACCTCCACCTTTCCAGTTAACCACCATTTCCCGCGATTACATTATGAACCGAGGAACCAGCTACCTAATAAAATGCTTTGCTGTCATCTTATAGTCTTCTCCTGCTTTGTGGGCATTGTGTATCTTAATGTTCAGAGTGTTCAGAGACAGTAACTCAGAGGAGTCCATGGCTGATGATTGTTAGGACAAGGTTTAAGGGGTCTATTTGTCTCCTGGCCTTTCCTAATGCTCATCATAAACAAGCCATAGCCCCAACAAGCTAATTAAGGTCTGTGAGCTGGGGTACAAGTTGTCTGAGAGCTCAAATCCCAAAGTTTTGCATGATGCTAATTTCCTTTTTCCACTCGAAAATTGTAAAAAGCAAACGTCATACGCCAACGTTGTTAAACCCCCAAAATTCCTTGGTGGTTCCTGGCTTTTTTTTCCTTATCCCACATCAGGAACACAGTCCATGCATTAAAACCCCATCCCTGCTGTCCCTTATCTCAGCTCTTGCCATGGCCTGAAGCTTGTCTGGACAAGCTGTTTGTTTCAGACATGCCCCACCTCTCAGATGACCTTTCACCCCAAAACAAACACCATGCATAAGGCAGAAATCACTGTGTTGCCTCTGCAGTCAGCTGTGTAAGCTCCTGCTTTACCCCATTCTGAGGAAAACAGAGCCTCCGCAGCTGCTGCTGGGCTTCACTTAAACCCTCATTTTTTCATTATTAAGTGCTGAAATGAGCATCTTGACTGTAGTTGAATGTAATTTTGAGGGGATTTGTTGGGGTGAGTGGGGCACAAACTAACACAGGGTAACACACTCAGCGAACATTGTCCATGTAGGGCCTGTATGGGTAGCCTAACTGGGAACCAGAAAGATTTGGCCTCAGGTTGCACGTTGACCCTACATGGTTCCCCACCAGGGTCAGTGATTGGACAAGGAGGGGTTAAACATGGGCCACATCTGGGTTGTACACTGCACATGGGGCCTAGATGGGACCCATGTGGGATTAAGGTGGGCTGTAACTATGGGGCCCATTTGAGAATCCCAACTGGGTCCCAGTAACAACACATGTACACATCCACTCAGAGTCCATGCCCACCTGGAGCCCACCTGGCCCATCAGACCAGTACAGAGAGGAGTCTGTACATACACTATATGTCCAAAAGTTTGTGAACACCCTTTTAAATGAATGCATTCAGCTACTATAAGATGTACCCATTGCAGAGACACTGCACACAGCTTGTCTAATCCCTGTGCGGAAATACTGCCAATAGAATAGGACTCTCTGGAACTTGCCTAATGCCTAGCATGGCCTAGGGTGGTATAAAGTCCCCCAGCGTTTAGCTGTGGAGCAGTAGAACAGTGTTCTCTCGAAAGATGGTTGGTGCTTCATCCAATACTTTTGTAATGAATTGTTGGAGATCATCTAACATTCTGACCTCACTAATGCTTCAGTCAAATCCTCACAATGCTCCACCCAAAAAATCTTCCCTGGACAGTAAAGACAGTTACTTCAACAAAAGCAAGACATTCTCTTTGCAAAGCCTTGATTTTGGAAGAAACAATGAATGACTGCAGGTGTCCCAATACTTTTGTCCATATTGTGTATATTATACTTATTATAATATTTATTATTTTAAAGTGGTAATACCAAAATGTGTTCATTTGTGCTCTCATCCCCCCACTTTACTCAAGTATTACTGATATTGAGTGCATGTACTTGTGTAAAGTCACATTTTTACCTCCCTACATTTCCATTTAGGCTTTCAAAATATGCGTAAATTACGTGTCTCAAGAACCATTTAGCCGCTTTTACTTTAAAAACAGGGGTAAACATAAACACAGGCCTTCTCCTAGTGACTAGTGACTCTCCCTCTGCAGCATGTCAAACTGAAAGCCTGGGAAATTTGTCAGTAAGCTCGAATCAGCCCTAAAAATGTGCTATCACTCAGCCTGACGCAGCCGGCCTAGCGTGGGCGGAAGGCCTTGATCTTCTATCAGGCAAGGCCCTTATATTTTGACAGCTGTGCTGTTACAGGCTCTCTCACTTGTTGTGGTTAACGGTGTGGTTTGGACTCCTGGGAGGACGTGGGGTGTTGTCCTGACCTGGAGCGGAGAGAGGGAGGAAAAGCAGGTTATGTAAAAGTCACTGCATATCTTTACTCATATCTTTACTCATATCTTTACTCATATCCCTCATATTTTGTTATATTACATTTGATAATTTGCAGTGTCATATGTATATAGTTATATACGTAGTTATATATAATAATATATATATACATATATTGCAGTTTTTTTAAAGGTGCCATAGAATGCTTCGTGTGTTATTAGCTGTATACAAACAACACTGACCAGCCATAACATTAGTACCATTAGTACTTAATATTGAGTAGATCCCCCTTGTGCCTGATCTGACTCCACACAAGACCTCTGAAGGCACCCTGTAGCACCAAGACGTTAGCAGCAGATCCTATAAGTCCTGCAAATTGGAGGTGGGGCCCCCATGGATCGCATCACTGAGCCTTAGGTGCCCATGATCCTGTCACTGGTTCACCGCTTGTCCTTTCATGGACCACTTGTGGCGGGTATAGACCACTGCTTACCAGAAAACTCTCACAAGACCTGCCTAAAGTTTTAGAGATGCTCATGTGACGTTCAAGAACTGACGTCTTCACTCACTGTGCCACTGTGCTACATACCCTGTGACAGATGCCACTGTAGATGAAGATGATGAAGGCAATGTTTTTCATTTCACCTGGTACTAATGTTATGGCTGATCAGTGTAAATAGTAAGTGTATCACCTACTGAATGCTCAGATGCAAGCCTATTTACCACCCTGTTATTTCGCCTGATTTTTCTTTTATGGAGGACTTGAGACTGTACTCTATTCTTATTGGCTGGTTTATGTCACCATGATGGCTCACCGCCACATAGCCAAGCCTAGCCTAGCGTAGCATAGCTTTTAGAACTGTAACAAGAATTTTCTGTAATTAGTCCAGAGTCTTAACCGACAGTGTTGCTGTCATCTGTGGATTCTTTCTGTGCCCATTCAGTATGGTCTGTGGTTAGCTAGCCTAGGAGGTTAAGGTAGGGTCTGGTAGGGTTAGCTTTGGATCCTGCTAGCATCCATTCATTTCCTCCAGTAATCGAGTGCAGCCCTTCCGGCTCGACCCCTACAGCTGTTTCCTCCAGTCCTCACCGGTCAGCTAGTGTCTTTTTTGTTTAGCCTTTTTAGCCTCTTTTCTATATTCTCCTGAAGTAACCATTGCGTTTAGCAGTGGTCAAGACTGTGATGTAACAGTTTTGGGGGTTTGGAATCGGACCGTTTGGCAGCTTGTTTTGCTGTGTTTGAGGTTCTCAGCTTTTCATTTTTTATAAACCGAAATCTTATTATTCAGCTATGCCAAGCGTTTTCCATTATATGGCACCTTTAAAATGATAAATTTGACCAAAAGAAAAGAAGAGGATCTCACCGAACTGTCCCTCTGTCCATTTGGAACGAGAGCATGCAGTCCACCAAATGTCGGAACCATGAAGGCTATAAAAAGAGGAAACACAGGGTTACACTTACATACACACACCATGCACACACACACACACTCACAAATGTGTAATATGACATATTACTATATACACTACATGGGCAAAAGTATTGGGACGCCTGCTCCTACATTGTTTCTTCTGAAATCAAGCGTATCAAAAAGAGCTGATCCTGCTTTTGTTGAAGTAACTGTCTCTACTGTCCAGGAAAAAAAGGTTTTCTACTATATTTTGGAGGAACATTGCTGTGAAGATTTGATTGCATTCAATGACAAGAGCATTAGTGAGGTCAGGATGTTGGATAACACCACCCCACCTCATCATCCCCAACTCCCCAAATTCATCCCAAAAGTATTGGATGGAGCCCCAACCAACATTCCAGAGAACACAGTTCATATCAATCCGGGGGGGGGGGGGGGCTTTACACCCCCTAGCCCATACCTTAGACATGGTGCCAACAAGTTCATGTTGTTCATGCTTATCTGCTCCAGAGAGTGCTTTCCTATTGGACATATGTCTCTAGGCAAGCTTAGCAAGCTTAGTAACTTAAAGTAGCTGAATACATCCATTAGAAGGGGTGTCCACAAACCTTTGGACATATAGTGTATATATTGTACTGTACGAATTGGAATGAAAAAGCGGCTTATCTGGGCAGTAAGTGTTTATTTTGTCAGTAAAACACTAATATTAGAATAAACTACAGAAAGTGCTGGTGGTTCTCCATCCCTGTGTTCATCATTAGAACATCTCCAGAGTTCTCCTCATGGAGTCTAGTATTATTTAGAGTTCTCCTCAGATCAACACCTGGTTTGGTGGTAAATCAGGGCTTAATGATGGTAAATCAGGTGAGCTGCTGCTGCTGCTGCTGCTGATGGAGTTGAACACATCCTCCACGCTGTGCTGGCTGGACTGGGGGGCGTCCAGGAGAAACCTGGAGGACCCGAGCTCTGTTCTTCAGACTAGCTCCCCGACAAGATCTCACCACTTTCTTTCTTCAGAATGAGAAGCTCTTGTTGCATCTGTTCTGATGAGATCTGGAGCTTCTACAGTAAAGGCAATGCCTTTAAATAACATGCTTAGGTGCCTAAAACCCCTCCTCACAGTACCGTGTATATTGTTGCTGTCATGCAAAAACCTTGTATGTCCATTTTTGCTGTTTTTTTTTCACATCTTATGGTGAATAATCCAAAAGAAATGCTCCAGAATGACTCCAAATGTCTTTTTACACTAACCTCCAAGTTAGGAAACCTAAGTTCTAAACTAAATCTGTACACACACACACAAACACACATACACACACACACAGTCACATTTCGACCTCCTGGTCTTCACAGGGAGGAAGGGAGGAGAAGCAGAAAGATAAGTGGAGAGGGATGGTGGAGCATCCTCTCTTTGTCCACGGCAAATGGCCTTTGGCAGGCATTTCCTGAGCCCAGCAATTATTTCAGTCTTCAAGAACGCTTCCTTTCTCCATTAACCCAACGTGAAACATGCCAGAGGGGCTTCTGTGATGTCCAGCCCACGATTAGTCTGAAAAACAGCTTCCATGAGCTGCTGATGGGCCTCATACTGCAATGTTTAATGAAGTGTGGGTCCGTATTTGGGTCCAGACCTCAGTTCAGTACTCACACACTAGTTACTTTAGCAGGTACCTGGTAGCTATCGGACAGCACAGTAAAGAATTTACAGCAGTTACACAGAAAAAGCCCTAGGAATAATAATAAGGGTTCTTATATAGGCCCACCTTTAACATCCTCACTCTCTACACAGCTGTGTAAACTTAATCATTTGTACTGGTTGAATGGGAGGTCTATAATAAGATTAATAGCTGAATAATGAATAAAGCCTGGAAAAATCAGTACAAATTCGTTTTAATGAAAAATTAATATTTTCAGTTTCATTTCAGCCTCTATTTGTCTCTGTTAGTTT
>NC_132889.1:34343703-34403703 GCF_030463535.1 Salminus brasiliensis | reverse complement strand
ATATGGGAATGAGCGGAGCTACATATCACACTGCAACTAGCCAGCCAGCAGAGGCGCTAGACCTGTGATTTATTCCCTACGCTGTTCATGTTTTCTAGAAAGCATTAGTCATTCTCTGAACACCTAGAAGGCCCCGAGGGTCCCTCACTGTTATCTACAAATCGTTTATCGGTCTGTTTTTGTTGTGCTAGTGGGCATGGAGTTCTGAAAGGGTTGCGAAGAAAAAGCTTGAAATTTGAACCTTGAAGGAAAACAGTTCCGCTCAAAGCCGAAGCGCAGACATCAACAATCTGGGATATCTTGGAAAAAGGAAGAAACACTGGTGCAGTACATGACTGGTGACAGGCAAATTACCGGAGATGTGGGGAGGAAAGTTAAACAGCTG
This sequence comes from Salminus brasiliensis, assembly GCF_030463535.1. Lineage (NCBI taxonomy): Eukaryota > Metazoa > Chordata > Actinopteri > Characiformes > Bryconidae > Salminus > Salminus brasiliensis. Next base: position 34,403,318 of record NC_132889.1, on the reverse strand, counting down.
TCACTGAAAGTACCAACAGCACAGAAACTCTGATCACCCACAGCTTAGGCCACCCAATCGTGAAGGCATTGGAAAGGACAGAGCGCAGTCCAGACGAAACCAAGGAGACGATCCAGCAGAGGCCCCGAATGAGGGCTGCCAAGAGAACAAGAGAGATGAAGATAAGCCCCGACAAGCTAACAGAAAGGTGAGGTACTAGCTAAAAATGGTAGATGATAGACGAACAGGTCGCTTACTAAAAAGATAGAAACTTCTCGAAGCAACAAACGGCTGGAAAGCCTACAGTAGAGACTTGGAAAATTGGCTAAGCAGCTTCTGAAATTGGCTTGGCATTGTTCGGCCCAGTGCTGTTTAGTGGCGTAACACTGAGGCCTGGAGAGAGTCCACTTTACTCAAACAAAATGTTGTTTAATGATCCTGAGAGTGCTCGGGCTACGCACTTGGGATTACGCCGGGGTTACAGCCATGAAAAGAGAAAGGGGGCTTGTAAGAGAGACCGAACGAGAAGGAGAGGGGGATAGAGATGACAGATGACAAATCCAGGCCCCCAGCAGAGGTTTAGAAGAATATCTTCTTCTGCTATTGACGTATGTGCACCCTCGGGCCTGCCACTGACGCATGTACAATGCAAGCCTAACCACTGGCACACACACACACACACAGCGCAGCTTGCTGATGGTGCAAGAAGCAGTGTCATTCCCCCAGTGATCCCTCACACACACTTACACACACACACTTGTTTTTATTCAGTGTTGGGACTTGGAAACTTTACAGGGAGGTCAGTGGGAAAAGATCATCTGAGAGCGTTCAACTTTGTAGCGATCAGCCATAACATTAGTACCAGTGCCTAATGTTGAGTTGGACCACCTTGTGCTGCTACAACACATCTGACCATTCGAGGGATGGACTCCACAATATCTCCACCACACGGTGTCCTGTGGTATCTGCACCAAGATAACCAGGTAACCAAGTACTGGCAAGAGCCAAACTGTGACGGCTAGACGACTATAGGGTCAGTCTCAGCTCACATCTTACAGGACTTGAAGGATCTGCTGCTAATGTCTTGGTGCCAGATACCACAGGACACTTTCAGAGGTGTTGGAGACCTTGCCTTGGCCAAAGGGTCAGATGCTTAAGTGGCACCTACTCAGTATTAGGCAGGTGGTGCTAATGTTAGCACCAGGAACATTACGGAGGTCCTGTAGGTTAACCCTCTTTTGTCTCAGGATACTCAAGATTGTCCTGAAAATGTTAAAAAAACAAGTACACTCTCACACATACACACAGGCACAATCACACACGTCATCAACCTACCCCCCAACCCCCTCACCCCTCCACCCCAACTCTCACTCAGCTGGGCCCGGGCCCTGTGTATTTCTTCTAGCCAAATTATTTCCACATTTCATTCAAATTAGTTTAGGACTTTTTTTTTTTTGGTTCCTCCAGCGCTGCTTTGTTTCTGTTTGGGAAGCAGATTGAGTTACATGGACAAAAGTGCTGAGAGAACACAAAGTAAAGTTGTAATGTGATTAGCAATCAGAGTAATGTGTCAGTGTCCCTGTGGTTCTGGCAGGTACAGATTGTTACAGAGGACCGGCGGACTGTGCAGCAGGTTCTGGAGGCACGGACAGTTCTCTGCTGTGTGGAGAGTGTGTGTTGTCTGTCCACAAAACAGCTTCACCCACCTTTAAAGCCGTGAAATCCTTGATATATACACAAATCAGCCATAACATTAAAACCACCTGCCTAATATTGTTTAGGCCCCCCTTCTGTCGCCAAAACAGCTCTGACCCGTCAAGGCTTGGACTACACAAGACCCTCTCCTGTGCTGTTTCCTGTGGTATCTGACCTTAGCATGGCCTTAGCAGCAGATCCTTTGAAAACTGTAAGTTGTGAGGCGGGGCCTCCATGAGTATCAGTGAGCCTTGGGTGTCCATGACCCTGCCGCCGGTTCACTTTTGGTAGGTACTGACCACTGCATAACAGGAACACCCAACAAGACCTTCCTGATTTATTGGAGATGTTCTGACCCAGTCGTCTAGCCATCACAATTTGGGCCCTCAGATCTTGCCGTAGGCTCGCCCGTTCTTCTCACTCCCAATACATATGTAGACCCCACCCATAACAACAAGCACTGGTGGGACCCCATAATCAATGTTATTTGCTTCAACTGTCAGTAGTTTTAATGTTTTGGCTGTAAAAAGTGTACATACAAATTGACTGGTGTGTTATATTGGACACATATACACTATGTGTCCAAATGTTTGTGGACACCCCTTCTAATGAATTTGTTCGGCAAGTTGCACCCATAGTTGACATAGAGACACAGCTTGTCTAGTCCCTGTAGAAAGGTAATATAGCCAATAGAATAGGACTCTCTGATTAGAGCAGATGAACATGAACCTACTGGCACCATGCTGCCTAGTGCCAGACGTGGGCTATAGAGGGCTATAAAACCCCCCAGCATTGAGCTGTGGAGCAGTGGAAGAACTTTTGGGATGAGTTGGGGAGTTCAGTGACATTACTGACACTCTTGTTGCTGAATGCAATCAAATCCTCACAGCAATGCTCCTCCAAAATCTAGTAGAAAGCCTTCTTCCCTGGACAGTAGAGACAGTTACTCCTACAAAAACAAAATACCCTTGATTTTAGAAGAAACAGTAAATGGGCAGGTGTCTCAATACTTTTGTCCATATAGTGTAATGACATTTTTGTCACATTGAGCCACTTGAGAAGCAGCAGTACAGGGGTTTATCTTCAGTATATGGGCATGTGTGTGTGTGTGTGTGTGTGTGTGTGTGTGTGTGTGTGTGTGTGTGTCTTTGAAGTGCAAAGATGTTCAACATCATATCAGCACTCACTGCCCTGAGCGCATTCTGCTGTTGAGCTTCAGCCTGAAAGCAGGGAAAGCTCTCCTCAGCCCCCACACATTCGGAGATATCACACTCCACCTCGGCAGCCAAAACCAACAAGCTGGGTTTACATTACGCAAAAATTAAAATCTCTCCGCCGATAAGGCCTCCCTCTCGCGCCAGTCTTCCTGAGCCTGTTTGCTTTTGTTGTAGGGTCCAGGATAAACGCCACAGCGGCCAGAGAGAAGCCCCTGAGGGCAGGCCTGCGGAGTGTAGAACAGCTGAAACCTCCGATCATCACGGAGCACAGTCCTCCATCATCCACAGCTAAAGAGCAAAGAGCTGAACACCTGCGCAAGATCTCAGGCTGGCCAAGAATCCACACACTCACACACACACACACACACACACACACCCACACACACACACAAACCCAACCTCCCAGGGTTCAATGCAATTCCCAAAACTAACACGGCCTACAGTGAGCCTGGCTGAGTGGAAACCTTTACCGGTAAGTCTGGAACAAGAGCAGCACTCCAAACTAAATATCAGGTCAACAGATCTACTAAACGAGAAAAAAAAATTATCCGGGGAGCCAATTTATTAAATCTTTTATTTATGCAACGATGCAATTGTGATTAAATATTTCTCCCATCAGACGCACCCACACGCATTTTGGACCACCATCTGAAAGCTGCAGAAAATGGAAACATCATGTTGTTTGTGCACTGTGGGTTTCTCCGTGCTGAGCCACTCCCACTGATGGGAAACCATTAGGAATGGATTCAGGAAACGGAGAAACTTTAAGGTAGCTTGGAAATATCCAACCAACAGCGACAGCAACTCAGCAGATGCACTTTTTTTATTTTTTACAAATTGATGGAGCTTCAAATCTGGACCTTGAATCCATCCATTCCAGTCCTGGAAGTTGTGGGAACAGTTAATGTAACAGATTGGCCATGTAGGGTCACACCTACCAAGGTTTACGAAGTCCAGGACTGGAAACTGGATTCCAGGTCCAGATTTGAAGCTAACGGATCCATTTGAACGCTGCCTTTCGAACCCTGGTGCGCACCAACCCAGCAGCCCGGGACAATCTAAGCAGGTCAGGTGGGTCTCAGGTGGCCCATTTCTAAACAAATTCAGAACACAATGTGAGCCAAAGGCATCAAAACCAACCAAATGTGGAGTTGTGGACGGGCACGTATGCTCCACCAATGTCAGGCTGTCCACATCTGGGTGAGTTGCCGTGCAGGACTGCCCGCACTGCCCTGCCTGTCTGACGCTTTAGCTTAGCGGGGCTGTGTCCCAAACCACACACTACCACACTACTACACAGTGCTTCACAACTAGCCACCATTTGAGCTGCGTTCAGTAGTGTAGCAGCCTCAGTGAAGTGAGGACAACACATGTGGTTTATTACTGATATCTAGATGATGCCTTCCTGCCATTATATGTAGCCATGAGCCACCTTTTGTCAGACTGAACGCAAAGCAGCAAATTGGTAAAGAACCTTTAGATCAAGGAAAGGTTCCTTAGTTCCTCTATTACAAATATGCCTCTTTATAGAACCAAAACTGGTTCTTCTGTGGCGTCGCTTACAGTTTTCTGAGACGGTCTTTCCCCAGTGTCTTTCCCCCTCTCGTCCAAAGCGACTTAGTGCTTAGTCTACCCTCAGAAGATCCTAAGCTAGTATCGATAGACCCCAAATTCAAGGTACTTTGGAGCTCTGACCCTGCCAGAAATGAGCACCCAAGAACCCCAGTGCAACAAACCTGCCTCAATACACTCTTCTCAGAACCTGAGGGTTACTAAACTGTGCAAATCCTGTGGAGAAGAACAGGGCGCAATACATGCTCTTGAAAGAGGTGGGTCTTCTGTCGACACTTGAAGATAGCAAGCAGTTCTGCGGTTCAGACACTCATGCCATGAGGGAGTTCATGCCACCACCTTAGTGCCAGCACAGAGAACAATCAGCTAGGTCCTTCCAGACAGCCGAGAACCTTATAGGAACGTTCAGCAACAGTTCCTGGAAGGTTACAGCCTGTTATAGAAACAATGTTCCAGGAACCGTCTGAGAACGTGTGCTGTTCTCAACGTTCCAACATTGTGGAAACGTCTGAATGAACTTTCTGAACATTCAGAAAACTTCACGAAATTCACGAAATGTTCTACTAACCAACAATTTTAAGCTGGGCTGAAAGATGGGGGGTCAAGCTGAGCCACTATTTGAAGCACGAAGGGCTCTTGGTACGGATCGGTTGTGCTACAGAAACACTGGAGAGCAGCCCACCTCCAGACTCAGCTAGATATCGGAATACGGGTTGCTGTACGAGCCAGGCCTTGAAGCTACTCTTTCTCTGAGGTCTGACCTGGGAAGGATCGGGTCAAAAGTGGTGTGTGAGGAAGCAAAAGCCAGCCGCACACCACAGGACAGGATAGCAGCACTACCTGGGAAGACTTGAGAACCATGCTCTTAAACACAGCTATGCTGCCCTATGTGTCCAAATGCTTGTGGACACCCCTTCTAATGAGTGCATTTAGCTACTTTAGGTTGCATCACTTTGTTGACACACATGCAAACGCACACAAACAGCATGTCTAGTCCCTGTAGAGAAGTAATATAGCCAATAGAATAGGTCTCTCTGGAGCAGATAACCATGAACCTATTGGCACCATGCTGCCTAATGCCAAGCGTGGGCTATAGACGGGTATAAAGCCCCTATGCATTGAGCTGCTGTGTTGGAACTGTGTTCTCTGGAATGATGGTTGGTGCTCCATCCAGTTCTTTGGGGATGATCTGGGGAGTTGGGGATGACCTCATCCTGACCTCACTAGCGCTCTTGTCGCTGAATGCAGTCCAATTCAGTCCTCACAGCAGTGCTCCACCACAACCTAGTAGAAGGTCTTCTTCCTTGGACAGTAGAGACAGTTACTCCAACAAAAGCAGGATAAACTCTTTTTATATCCTTGATTTCTTTAGAAGCAATGAATGAGCAGGTGTCCCAATACCTTTGTCCATGTAGTGGTCTCACTTGTTATACTCATTAAGTGCATTCAGTGGTACCTTTTACGTTAGATTTGACTTAATGAATGACTATAGGAGTTGAAACCTAATCAGTAAAGAGAGGACAGAAGAAAAAGGACAGAGCAAAGACTGAAGGTTGGTATGATTGGCCTACATAGAATAGACAGAGCCTCAGCTGTGGTTCCTTGGAGAACTGGGAATGTGCTGAGGTTCATTCTTGATAATATGGCCTATCAGTTTATGATTAATGATTCATTCAGATAAATGTCTTTTAATGTCTTTGAGGTTTTTACAGGATTGCTGGTAGGCAAGCATCTTTCCTATAAGCTCAAAAGTCTGTCCCACAGAGGAATTACATGAACTGTCAGCCAGTGACAGCGAGGAACAGAGTGAATTAGGTAAGAGTGACAACAGTTTCCCCATGAGCGTTACTCAGGCCAGGTCCTCCAGACTGCAGAACAGTCCCTTCCCCCAGGCGCCCCTGCTGCTGAACAGATCTGCCTGATGTTCCTTTCAGTTACATTCAGACTCTACCTGCTGCGCCCAGTCACTTCAGCTGTGAGATATCACACAAAATAACTTTAGACGCACATTTTCTGTTCATATACGGCCCATTGTCTGCGTATTATAGAGTTATCAAGGCTAATAAAGACTGTATATAAAAGGACAAAAGTATTGGGACACCTGCTCATTCATTGTTTCTTTTGAAATCAAGGGAATGAAAAAGCTTCTATCCTGCTTTTGTTGGAGTAACTGTCTCTACTGTTCAGGGAAGACGGCTTTCTATGAGATTGTTGAGCAGCATTGCTCTAAAGATTTGATTGCATTCAGCGTCAAGAGAGTTAGTGAGGTCGGGATGTTGGATGATCACCACCCCGTGTCATCTTTCAACTTCCCAACGTATCCCAAAGGTACTGGATGGAGCACCAACCATCATTCCAGAGAAAATAGTTCTATCACTTCTTCACAGCTCAATGCTGGGGGGCTTTATACCCCACTAGCCCATGGCTGGATTTAGGCATGGAGCCAATTTGTTTGGATGATGTTTATCTGCTCAAGAGAGTCCTATTTTATTGGCAGTACTTCTCTACAGGGACTAGACAAGCTGTGTGTGTTTTGCAGATAGCATGCAGATATATCTGGCTCTCTTACCAAGTGTTTGGGGCCCTATAGATTTGCTGTGTTGATCTATGAAACACATATAAACACATAACCGGATAAACTACCAATGTTCCACTAACAAAATCAGGACAAAATTTGTATTTGGGAACAACAAGGAACAGCTCCACATCTCCACACATCTTGAGTCCAGGGCTCTAAACACTGCAGAGCAAGTCTGAGATCTGTGTTCAAATAAGCTCTGATCTCACCTTCGCCGGCCACTTCATAACAGTCACCCAAACAGCGTTTTATCATCTTTAAAACAGACAGAATCAAAGCTTTAATGTGTCAAAAAGATCTAAAAAACCTCATGCATGCTTTTATCTCCAGCGAGATTGATTACAGTAATGCCGTTTTAGCTGGACTTCCCTAAAAGAGCTTTAAACATCTGCATCTGATTCCAGATGCTGCTGCCAGAGTTTTAACCATTGCCTGTGTTCTAAAGCTGCAGAGCAATGTTGAAAAGACAAGCTGAGGAGCAAAGTTGGGAAGACAAGTTGAAGAGCAACGTAGAGACGATGAGCCGAAAAGCAACATTGAGAAGATGAGCCAAAAAGCAACATTGAGAAGATGAGCCAAAGAGCAATATTGAGAGGATGAGCCAAAAAGCAATATTGAGAGGAAGAGCCGAAAAGCAATATTGAGAAGATGAGCCAAAGAGCAATATTGAGAGGATGAGCCAAAAAGCAATATTGAGAGGATGAGCCGAAAAGCAATATTGAGAGGATGAGCCGAAAAGCAATATTGAGAGGATGAGCCGAAAAGCAACATTGAGAAGATGAGCCAAAGAGCAATATTGAGAGGATGAGCCGAAAAGCAACATTGAGGAGATGAGCCAAAGAGCAATATTGAGAGGATGAGCCGAAAAGCAACATTGAGAAGATGAGCCAAAGAGCAATATTGAGAGGATGAGCCAAAAAGCAATATTGAGAGGATGAGCCGAAAAGCAATATTGAGAGGATGAGCTGAAGAGCAACACTGGCGAGTTAAAAGTGATGTTAGGTAAATGAGCTGTGGAACAGTGTCAAAATGATAAACCAAAGAGCAATGATCAAAATATAAGCTGCAGAGCAGTGTTAAAAGGATAAGCCGATAAGCAACGCTGGGGAAATGAGCTGAAGAACAACACTGAGAAGATAAGCTGAAGAGCAGTGTTGAGAAGAGCTGAAAGCAATCTTGAGAAGATGAGCTAAAGAGCAACATTGAAAAGATTAGCTGTAGAGCAACTCTGGGAAGATGAGCTAAAAAGCAACATTGCGAAGATGAGCTGAAGAGCGGTGATGGGAAGATGAGCTGAGGAGCAACATTGAGAAGATTAGCTTAAGTGCAACATTGAGAAGAGCTAAAAGCGATGTTGAGAAAATGAGCTGTGGGCCAGTGTCAAAATGATAAGCCAAACAGCAGTGATGAGAAGGTGAGCTGCAGAGCAATGTTGAAAGGATGAGCCGATGAGCAATGCTGGGAAGATGAGCTGAAGGACAACATTGAGGAAATGAGCTGGGGAACTTTGGGAAGATGTGCTGATAAGCAATGCTGAGATGAGCTAAGAAGCAAAGTTGGGAAGGTGAGCTGAATAGCAACTTTGGGAAGGTGAGCTGTACAGAAATGTTGAGAAGATGAGCTGAAGAGCAACACTGACATAATGAGCAGAAAAACATCTTTCAGAAGATGAGCTGATAAGCAAAGTTGGAAACGTGAGCTGTAGAGCAACGTTGAGAAGATGAGCTGATGAGCAACATTGAAAAGAAGCTGTGATACTCAACAGTGGGAAGATATCTAGATACTCTCTTGGATAATGTTCTTCTACAGTGGAAATCCATCAAAACTGTCCGCCATGTTGTCAAATCTGCAACCAGAGTCTGTGCAGTAGAGGCCAGAGGCGGAGTCAGACTCGCCTACTCATTTGGTAGACCCGCCCCCGTCTCCCAGACCAAGCCTCAGTGTCTCAGACCGTCTTCATTGAGCTCACAGGAGTTCCCTGTAAGTGGACGCTCCAACAGTAAGAGTGCAGCTCATGTAAGTTCCTCTACAACTCAGCTCAGGTCCTGCAGATGACCGGTCTCTTCCAGCCAAGGCTGTCAATCACTTCATTCCTAAGTGTAACCACGCCTTCTTACGATAGAGCAGAGTAAGGGGTTAAATGATTTCCGGGGGGAATAAAAAAGGGGCCAGTATTAGCACAGGGAAAACTAACCGCTGGAATCTGGAGACACTGGAGATGGAAAATGGGCTGTTGTATCATGTAAACATATGGGGATGGGCGGAGCTACATATTCTACAGCAACCAGCCAGCCAGCAGAGGCGCTAGACCTGTGATTGCTTTACTTTTGAAAGACGTTTCGCTCTTCATGTTTGCTACAGTCATTGGTTGAGACCAATTTATAATCCGGTACTTAGCTTCTGGTCCTTTAGGTTACACTGTAAACTCAAGTGAAGGCAGCCTGAGAGGCTTGGTCTGGGAGACGGGGGCGGGTCTACCAAATGAGCAGGTATGTCTGGCTCCGCCTCTGGTCTCTACTGTGCAGACTCTGGTTGCAGACTCAGGTTTACTGCAGTAACAGCCTCTACTCCTCTGGGAAGGCTTTATTTTAGATGTTGGAACATTGCTGTGAGGAGTTCTGGGTCTCAAACACTGCGCCGTCTCAGCCCACAGGTATTGGATAGAGCTCCATCAGTCTAGCGAATGCAGTCCCACTGCTCCACAGCTCAGCGCAGAGAGGAGGCTTTATCTCCCCCTGCTGCTCCAGAGCAAGTAGAAGTACCACAAGCTGTGTGTGCACAACTGAACACCCATGTCAGCAACAGATGCACTCTATAGCATCTCACTCGGGTGATAAAAAGGGGTGTCTGGATACTTTTGGACATATTGAATAATATATATTGAATGAGGGGCCTCTGTCATGTTCCTTGGTTAATCATAAAGACATCAGTTTCACAGGGGCCGGACAGTGTAGCAGAGTGATGAACTAAGAACAGCGCATCACTCCAAAGTCCGGTTTAATGGCGCCATCTAGTGGATCATTTACTCAGTGCAGCTTAAAGAAGAAACCGTTACAAAAACTGGAGCTGAAAGTAAAGGAAAATAATATTTTTTATCAGCAAAGGGTGGGCCACGACAACTGCTGTTGTTAGTAAATCTGAGCCCAACAACAACAGTAATAATAATAATAATAATAATAATAATAATAATTTTTTATTTAATAAGTTTTTTATTTTTCAATATTTTAATATTGTTATTAATCGTTTTAATTTCCAATAATACATGTAAATAAAAAAAATATATAATGTAATAAGTATTTATAATATTATTATATTAATAATATATATAATATAATATTATTATAATAAATAAATAAATAAATAAACGTTGGAAGTTGCTTCACTAATATTTTGGCTGAACATTTTTTTGGCCGCTAATTTATTTATATATTTTTTCATAAATGTATTTGTAATATTGTCTTTGTGGATGTATTCGTTTGTACTACGTCTTTAGATACAACTTAATATTTTACAAAATATAAAAAATGTTTTTTTTATATTTTTGTTCTGATATTTCAATAATTTATTATTCTTGTTTGCCCATCGTTTTTTTCATGGTTTATTTATTTATTTATTTATTTATTTATTTATTTATTTATTTATTTATTTATTTATTTGGCCCTCCTCGGTTTGCATTGAAGCTCTACCGGAGATCCCCACTGGGCGGCGCACCGCGCGTTGTCCCAGTCACGTGTCTGGGAGGCAGCGTGGTCTGACTCCAGCGGTGTTTTTCCAACTCGTACCCCGATAAGCCCCGCCCACGCCTCGTTCTAGAACGGCGGACCGCTTACTAGCCAATCCCAGCGTAGGGGGCTGGTCACTACTAGCCAATTCTAGAGTAGGAGGGGCGGGGCTTGTTGAAGTACAGTTAGGAAATAAATAAATAAATAAATAAATAAATAAATAAATAAATATAAATCTAATACTACAGTCAGCTTCACCTCTACACAGATCTGTGGGACTGAGTGTTAATAACCAGGAAACTGTCTGTAGTCGAGGGGTTCCCACGTGTGTATGGGGGGGGGGGGGGGGTGCGGGGGGGCACTGATAACTGTGGAGTAGAGAATGAAGGTATTATTTATGATGTGTTATTAATGAGTTATAACTCATCCATCATGCCTTCTGTATTTCTTAACCTCGGAAGTCTTTTAAAATAATAGCCTAACAACAACATTGATGATGATGATGATGATCAAATCAAATCAAATCAAATTTTATTTGTCACATATATAGTCATACACAGTATAACTTGCAGTGAAATGCTTTTTTGACAGTCTGCTCACATCAAGCTATACAATAAAAATCTACATTTAAACTTAACTAAACCTTAACTTAATTAAGTAAAGTGCAAAAGAAAAATAAAATAAAAATGAAGAAAATAAAAATAGAATAAGTTACATTTAAGTTAAAGAATAGAATATAAAAATGAAAATATAAAAATATAAGCAAAAAAAAGTACAGAATACAAATATACAAATATATATACAGAGATGAAATAGTGATGATGATGATGATGATGATGCTTGTTGTTGTTGTTGTTAATAATAATAAAAATAATAATATAATATTAAATAATAATAATAATTAAAATAATGTTGTTAATCCAACAAGAGTATACCATTATATTGATATCATATTCATTATATATCAGCAAGCCTAACAATAATAATAAATCTACCTACAATAATAACACTGATACTAATGAAAACATGACTGCTAACAATAACAATAATAATAATGATAATAACAATAATGTCCCCTTTTATTGTTGCTGTTGTTAGTATAATATGATTATACTGTCGTAATGATGGACATTAAATAATAATGTATATACCAGCAGTACTAAAAACAACAATAGCAATAATAATGATAATAATAATACGTCATAATAGTAGTGATACCAATGAATATACTACCACTAATAATAACAACAATAATATTAATGATAATAATTTTATTATAACTGCCGTCGTTGTTGTTAACAGTGTGATTCTGCTATTATAGAGATATTATATATATATACATACATATACATATATATAATAATGTATGTACCACACTAAAACATAAATAAATCTACATATAAATATATATGTTAGCAATATTCATGCTTATTATATTACAGAATCTTCTTCTACTGCCACTGTCATTAGTATTAATAATAATAACAATAATAATGTGCTATTATCATCATACTGTTGTTATGATAATATTTCTTATTAGTATGATAGAACAATTCTACTCAATATTTGTAGTAGTTTTATCCTCATTATTATAATAATACAAGTATTATTATTATGCTGTTGTTATAATAGTATAATAATACTATAAAATGACCGTGAACAATTATATTATTAATATTATAATTTTAATATATTTCACACTTCTAAAACTTATATAATCGTTAATGTGATGAGTCATGTTTCATGTTTGCTGCTGTTCAGTGTCTGTGTGTGTGTGTGTGTGTGTGTGAGTGTGTGTGTGTGTGTGTGTGTGTGTGTGTGTGTGTGAGTGTGTGTGTGTGTGTGAGTGTGTGTGTGTGTGTGTGTGTGTGTGTGAATGTGTGTGTGTGTGTGTGTGTGTGTGTGTGAGTGTGTGTGAGTGTGTGTGTGTGTCCGCTCCGTGCAGTCGCTCCTAATAAAGACGTCACACTCCGACCAGCCCCGAGTGCGCAGCTCCTAAAAACTGGAAGGCAGCTGAGCTCGAGCCTGGGCCGCTGTGCGCTGCGGTGCTACCCGCGCGCTACGTGGGAAAGCAGGGCTGCGGGCTGATCCTCTGGGACGCTCCTGTGGTCTGGAGCTCGAGCTCTTCTCGTGCAGCGATTTGAACGCGGGGACGCAGGAGTGTTGAGGTATTTTGAAAACTGTGTGCATGTGTGTGTGTGTGTGCGGTGGCTCGCGCTCGTGCTCGCGTGTGCGTGCGTTTCACGGCAGCAAAATCCCCTGCAACGTGTGTCTGTAGCAGCGTTCCGCGTGCGCGCTGCCTGTCATGCTACACGCAGTGAAGCGGCGCGTGCGTGTGGGTTGTAGCTGCACTAAACCATCTTAGAAGTGTTTTTCGACACAGACGGCTCGTGCATGTTGCTCATGAACCATCCCCCCCCCCCCTTTCACACACACACACACACGCACACATAAACGCGCGTGCACACACGATCTATCGTTTACGGAGTGCTTTTATGGGGCTTTTTTGCAAAAGCAGGTCCGCGTTTTGGGGTTTACTGGAAGGTTCGAGAAGATTTGAGGGGTGTTATGAAAGTGCACTGCGCACTTTTTAGTCGCGAGGAGAAGGGGGGGTGGGAGTCACGCCCACTTCCAGTCTCGAGACGAGAGGTTGCATGTGTTTTTCTCCCTCTACACGCATGCACACGCCACGGTTACAGCGCTCGCTCACACGGAAGACCACTGTTTACCCCCTGTTTGCCCCTCAGACGTGAAATGTCGGCGGTGCATTTAGATAAAGACCCTAACGTTGTGTGTGCGCGTGAGTGTGTTTTTCCAGGAAGGGCTTTAAAGCCCTTTAAACAGCCTGAGCTGCAGTTCTGTTTTGCTGCGAGCAGGAGGCGCCGGAGCGACCAGGCGCGCGGGATTAACGGTGCTCAATGACAAAGTTTGAGTCATGCATTTTGTAAGTCTCTGTGTGTGTGTGTGTGTGTGTGTGTGTGTGTGTGTGTGTGTGTGTGTGTGTAAGTGTGTGTAGTTGTAGGTGTGAATCACTGCACGTACGGGAAAGCTTTCTTTCCCGGAAAGCTTCTGGAAAGCTGGAAAGCTGCTGTGTGTGATCTTATCACATCTGGAGGATTTCACTGAGCATCATCAGTGTGAATTTACTGCAAACCTCTGTCTTTCAGATGCTCTTATTTTCCCCTCGCGTGGGAGGGAGTAGAGTTTGGGAAGTGGGGTGTATTTACAGGACATAGGGTGTACACGGGACCCATCACAGTCAGGGGAAGGTCTCAGAACAAATAGGGTGGTAATTAGAACCAATCACAATTGAGATGATTAGAACCAATCACAGTCAGGGGGAGGTCTCAGAGCAAACAAGGTGGTGATTAAGACCAATCACAGTCAAGGGGAGGTCTCAGAGCAAACAAGGTGGTGATTAAGACCAACCACAGTCAGGGAGGCAGCCTCTGAGCAAATGAGGTGGTGACTAGGGCCAATCACAGTTGTGGGGTGATGATTTGGCCAATCACAGTAAGAGCCATGTCTCAAAACAAACAAGTTGGTGATTGGACCAATCACAGTCAAGGTATGTCTCACAACAAACAAGGTGGTGATTAGGACGAATCACAGTCACTCACAGCAAACAGGGTGGTGATTAATACCAATCAAAGTCAGGGGAGGTCTCAACAAATTAGGTTGTAATTAGGACCAGAGGGAGGTCTCAGAGTAAACAAGGTGGTGATTAGGACCAATCACAGTCGGGGGGGTCTTGGAAGAAACGAGGTGGTGATTAGGACCAATCGCAGTCAGAGGGAGGTCTCAGAGTAAACAAGGTGGTGATTAGGACCAATCACAGTTGGGGGGGGTCTTGGAAGAACAAGGTGGCAATTAGGACCAATCGCAGTCAGGGGGAGGTCTCAGAGTAAACAAGGTGGTGATTAGGACCAATCACAGTTGGGGGGGGGGTCTTGGAAGAAACGAGGTGGCGATTAGGACCAATCACAGTCGGGGGGGGGGGTCTTGGATAAAACGAGGTGGTGATTAGGATCAATCACAGTCAAGGGGAGGTCTCAGAGCAAACAAGCTGGTGATTAGGACCAATCACAGTCAAGGGGAGGTCTCAGAGCAAACAAGCTGGTGATTAAGACCAACCACAGTCAGGGAGGCAGCCTCTGAGCAAATGAGGTGGTGACTAGGGCCAATCACAGTTGTGTGGTGATGATTTGGCCAATCACAGCAAGAGCCATGTCTCAAAACAAACAAGTTGGTGATTGGACCAATCACAGTCAAGGTATGTCTCACAACAAACAAGGTGGTGATTAGGACGAATCACAGTCACTCACAGCAAACAGGGTGGTGATTAATACCAATCAAAGTCAGGGGAGGTCTCAACGAATTAGGTTGTAATTAGGACCAGAGGGAGGTCTCAGAGTAAACAAGGTGGTGATTAGGACCAATCACAGTTGGGGGGGGGTCTTGGAAGAAACGAGGTGGCGATTAGGACCAATCACAGTCAGGGGGGGGTCTTGGATAAAACGAGGTGGTGATTAGGATCAGTCACAGCCAGGGGAAGGCCTCAAAACAAATGAGGTGGTAATTAGGACGAATTACAGTCAAGGCAACTAACAAGGTGGTGATTAGGACCAATCACAGTCAGGGGGAGGTCTCAGAACGAACAAGGTGGTGATTAGGATCAATCACAGCCAGGGGAAGGCCTCAAAACAAATGAGGTGGTAATTAGGACCAATTACAGTCAAGGCAACTAACAAGGTGGTGATTAGGACCAATCACAGTCAGGGGGAGGTCTTGGAAGAAAAGAGGTGCCGATTAGGACAAATCACAGTCAGGGGGAGGTCTCAACAAATGAGGTGGTAATTAGAACCAATCACATTCAAGGCAACTAACAAGGTGGCGATTAGGACCAATCACAGTCAGGGGAAGGTCTTGGAGGAAACAGGGTGGTGATTAGGACCAATCACAGTCAAGGGAAGTCTTACAGCAATCAAGATTGTGATAAGGATCAATCACAGTCAAAGGAATTCTCACAACAAACAAGGTGGTGATTATGACCAAACAAAGTCGGGGGGAGGTCTTGGAAAAAACTAGGTGGTGATTAGGACCAATCACAGTCAGGGGGGAGGAGTCAGGAGCAGTTACATGTTGTTGGGCGCACACTGTACAAACAGCTCTGTAAAATATATGGTAAAATACCTGCAGCTGCGGTTGCCAGGATTTCACCGTCAGATATGTACAATCACAATGTTTAGCTGCCACTGTTGGGCCCTTGAGCAAGGCCCTTCACCCTCTCTGCTCCCCGGGCGCTGGAGTTGGCTGCCCACCGCTCTAGTTCACAAGTACAGTGACAAACATGTGCACCCTAAGACATTATTTATATTTATATTAATTTTATATACAGTACACTAGTGTGAGATAAAATAGAAACAATGTAAAATTCAAGTCTCACTAACTTCTTAAATCTTAGCGGCACCTTCTTGACTCATTTTAAATGTCTGGCATGAAACTGACAGTTTAATCATGTGATAGATGTAATGCAAGAGTGACCACTGCAGTACCCAGCCAGCACAGAGTGGCACTCAGCAGCATAAAAGGCCTTCAGAATCAGACCAGGCAGTCAACCACTGTATACACTATAAATATATACCCAAGAGAAGGTAGCCCAGGAGGACTGACTATACGCTGATGGGAAGTGAAGGGAGAGGGAACACACACAATATACAATTAGGTATTGGCAGGAGCCAATGGGAAAGGAGTTTTACCAGGAAATATTGCATATTCAAACCCTTATTAAAACAGCACAGCTGACTCAGTTTTGTAAGTGTAATGCTGTTGGCTGTTCTATCAGTATTATGGTATTTAACAGTGGAATATATATATATATATATATATATATATATATATATATATATATATATATTTCTTTGCATTATTTGAGCAGTTGTCATTTCTGCAAATAAATAAATGCTCTAAATATCACTATTTTTATTTGGAATTTATTGGAAATGTTGTCAATTGTTTATTAATTACAACACAAACATAAATTTCCCTTAAACACACTTTCCTATAAATACTAAAACCAGAGAAACTGATCTTGTAGGTGGTCTCTTCATTTTTTTCCGGGGCTGTATATATAGTTTTAGAAAAGATGGCTGATATTTGTATTTATGGTATTTCACCTTTACAGAAACTGTATTCAACCTTTTTTTTTAAGTTGACAGTATTTTACTGCCACAGTTTGACAGGTTTTCACTGTTAAATGTTTGTACACTCATGCTACAGCAAACATTTGGACACACCTGGTCAAATTAGGCCTACTATTGTGGATTTCATTCACATGTAAAAAAAATATATATATATAGACCTTTGAATCAAGTAAATGTGCTGTTTTCTGCCTCGGACTTCTTCACATCAGAGCTTTGTGGACGCAGTTAAACCTAAAAGTAGAAGCTAGTATTATAGTTATCACTGTGTGTGTTTATTTGGGGTGTGTAAGGCCTGTAAATGTGTGTTGAGTGTGCTGTCTTGTGTTTGAGGTCATGAGGTTCAGATAACCACACACCCACATATACATACTGTAGTGCAGCATCGCCACCCCCGATTACAGCGATGTTCTCCTGTTTGCTTGTTTCTGTGGTGCATTAGAGCCATGGGGACAGGCACTGTTGAAGTAATAGAGAAGTGTTGGGGTCGTTTATTTGTGTGGAAATGACAAGGACGTTCACAACCCATAGAGCATGCCCACATGGGGCCCATATGTTTAGCCCAACCAGGGACCAGAAAGTTGTGTCCATGGTTTCCATGTTGGCCCCACATATGAATGCCCACCTTTGATGGGACCAGGAGGGGGTTAAACACAAGCCCCATCTGGGTTGTACATGGCATATGGGGCCTAGCTGTGACCCATGTGAGATTAGAGTGGGCTGTAATGATGGGGCCCATTTGGGATGCCCAAGCCCATCTGGAACCCACCTAGCCTACCTAGCCCTCATTCCACATGAGCATATTGGCTGGGAAGTAGCTTCAGGCAAGTCCAGGTCAAATCTCAAGTGTCTGGAGTGCAAGCCTGAGTCAGGCCAAGTCTTGAGTCGCTAGGAGCGAATTCGGGTCTCCGCTTAAGAGTCAAAGTCTTAACAGTCTGGGGTGAGAGTCCGAGCCCAGGTTGAGGTTCAAGTCTTTGAGATGCACATCCATGTTAAGTTCTGGGGGGGATGGGTCCGAGTGGAGGCCCTGGGGTGCAAGTCCAAGTCGAGTCTCTGAGGTGCAAGTCTCTGTCAAATCTCAAGGGGGAGAGTCTTAGGCGAGTCTTGAGGCTCTGGGGTTGCAGGTCTTGGTCTGAGTGAAGTTTGAAGTCTGTAGGGTACGAATCCGAGTTTGAGTCAGGTCCCTGGGGTGCAAGTCAATTTTAAGAATCTGAGTCAAATCTTGCGTCTCTGAGGAGTGAGTCTGGTTTTGTGTCACTGGGGTGTGATCAGGTTTGAGCTGCCTGTCCTTAGAGACCTTAGAGCCTTGGGTCACTCTGATGTTGGGTTCGAGTGGCCATCATCACTGTTGCCATGTTTCCTTGTATGTACACTATTTGGACAAAAGTATTGGGACACCTGCTCATTCATTGTGTCTTCTGAAATCAAGAGTATTAATAAAAAAAAGGTTATCCTGCATTTGTTGGAGTAACTGTATACCCCTGTAGGCCAGGCCTGGCTTTAGGCAGCATGGTGCCAATAGGTTCATGTTTATCTGCTCCAGAGAGTCCTATTCTATTGGCAGTACTTCTCTACAGAAGTTTGACAAGCTGTCTGTGTGCAGTGGGTGCCAGTAAATAAAATAGCTAAATGCATTCTTGGACATACCATGTATTTTCTTGTCTACGGCCTGTAAGTGTGTGTGTGTTGAGTGTTTTTCCCTGTGTTTCAGATGATGGAGGTGGTGGACGAAGTGCCCGGCGCCCGGCTCTGTCCCACTAAAGCCCCCCGCAGCCTGATAAAGTGGAGGAAGAGGGTCAAGTCGGAGTACATGAGGCTCAGGCAGCTAAAGCGCTTCCGCAAGGCAGAGGAAGTGAAGGTGAGGACACCCTCTCACACACCCTGCCTCTCACACACAGGGGTGGGATCTACATATTGGGCAGCAAGTGAAAAGGCAGTTCCTGGAGGTGAGGAGAAATGGGCAAGCATAAGAACCTGAGACACACTGGTGAAGTTTCTTCCTCCCTCCTAGATCAGCTGTGAGGGATATTATTGAACAGTGGTAGCTGTAGGAACCACAGCGACTCTCAGCAGACCACGTAAAGTTACAGAGCGGGGTCAGGGCAGAGTGCTAAGCTCAGAGCACAGTGCAGAAAAGTCTCCAACGCTCTGCTGCTGACTCGATAACTGCAGAGCTCCAGACCTGCTGCTGGTAGAGCTGCAGAGCAAACGGGGACCAGCTCCATATTAATGCCTATGGGTTTAGAATGGGTGTAATATGTTTGTGTCCCAATACTTTAGAAAAATAGCTTTGGCTGACTCGTGTACACAATCTGTGTGTGTGTGTGTGTGTGTGTGTGTGTGTGTGTGTGTGTGTCTAGGCCCTGTTCATTTCTAACAGACGTAAGATTGAGGGAAGGACGGACTTGTTAAACGAGGAGTGGTCAAAACTACGGATCCAGTCCATCCCCTTCCCCACACCCAGTGGGTCACTGCCCAGCAAGAAGGTGAGAGAGATGCACTTTATAGGGATGCTTCACCGTGGATAGTGCTTTAAGTGCAAGCTACTATGTTAGCTGCAAGCTAATGCAGAAGGCACAAGCTAACATGCTGATAAACATATTCTTATTATGATGTGATGTTATTTCCCTCATAATTACATACAGTAGGGCCAAAACGTATTTAGTCAGCCATTGATTGTGCAAGTTCTCCTACTTAGAAAGATGAGAGAGGTCTGTAATGTTCATCATAGGTACACTTCAACTATGAGAGACAAAACCCAGGTCCAAATCACATTGTAGGATTTGTAAAGAATTTATTTGTAAATTATGGTGGAAAATAAGTATTTGGACACCCACAAACAAGCAAGATTTCTGGCTCTCACAGACCTGTAACTTAAGAAGCTCTACTGTCCTCCACTCGTTACCTGTATTAATGGCACCTGTTTGACCTTGTTACCTGTATAAAAGACACCTGCCCACAGCCTCAAACGGTCAGACTCCCACTGTGCATACTTGTGTTGTTGGGCAGTGAATTACATTTGCGTACACCCTGTATTGATGGCGTTTACATATGTGCATATGTACGTGAAGCGCCCCTTTCACTGCATTCTGTGAGCTCTCTGCTAGTAGAAGGAATATCCCAGTTTGTCTGCAGTAACTGGTTATTTCCCAGTATAAACTAGTGAAACGAAGTACAGTAAAGGTGATCAGACACAGAACAGCCGACTCTGCAGTTTCTGAACAGCTTCACAGTATTAAGATCAGCTTAAATGAAAGAGTGAGGGTTTCATGTGTTGTTTGATTTTGGCACAATTTTGCCCATTATTTCCATTCAGTTGTAATTCTTGGCCCCATATTGTATTATTGTATTGTATGTATATTCAGTTTGTCCAACAACCCAGTGCAACCCAGTTTCTATCAGACCCTTAGTACAAGGAAACAGCAACAGTCGTCCCTCTCTGCTGCTGTACTCCAGAGCAGGAGCCTCTCCGGCCTATCTGACCAAATCTCCTCACGGCCAGAATGAAAACGGTGGAATAGCAGAAGTGCTGTGCTCTGTAATTTCTCTCTAAATGGAGCACCACCGCTGCCAAGAAATGTGTGTCTGGGGCCACGAGACGGAGGCCAATAAATAAAGTCTCTCTGAAATCCACAAGAATCAAAACAGCCCGAGGTCAGCGCGGACTGGTCTGCTGTTAAACAGCACACACTTCAGCACTGCAGCGAAACAAGCCAGTTCAGTATGGTGGGGGGGAGGGGGGGTCTTAGAGACTGTAGAGACTTCACAGACGAGGTGAGACAGTTACTCTGTGTAACTTCCTGACATTAACTGAGTTTGCACTGGACCTATAAGACTAATGTAGCTAACATTTGGAGAAATGTAATATATTTTAATAATTAGCTTCATAAAAGGTCTTTGGGTTTATAATACATTTACATGTATTATTATTATTAGTAGTATTGGTAGTAGTATTAATAATATTAAATTATTAGATTATAGTATTTTGGGGGACTAAGGAAATGTTTAATAAATTATTTGTCATCTTCATAAGAATAAACCATTTGACTTGTGAAATCTTGGCCACTATAATTCTATACATTAGAATGTAGAATCTAATGTTACTGTACAGGTATATAGTTTATATAATCTGAGGTTACTATATAGCTTTAGATCATATATCATTCAGGTTACTAAATAGATACATCTATTCTCTCTCCTTTCTCTCTCCCACTCTCTCTCTTTCTCTCTGCCACTCTATCTTCCACTCTCTCTCTTTCTCTTTTTCACTCTCTCCCACTCTCTCTCTCTCTTTCTCTTTTTCACTCTCTCCCACTCTCTCTCTCTCTTTCTCTCTGCCACTCTATCTTCCACTCTCTCTCTTTCTCTTTTTCACTCTCTCCCACTCTCTCTCTCTTTCTCTCTGCCACTCTCTCTCCCACTCTCTCTCTTTCTCTTTTTCACTCTCTCCCAGTCTCTCTCTTTCTCTCTCCCACACTCTCTCTTTCTCTCTCCCACTCTCTCTCTCTCTTTAGCTCTTTCACTCTCTCCCACTCTCTCTCCCACTCTCTCTCTTTCTCTTTTTCACTCTCTCCCACTCTCTCTTTCTCTCTCCCACACTCTCTCTTTCTCTCTCCCACTCTCTCTCTCTCGTTCTCTCTTTCACTCTCTCCCACTCTGTCTCTTTCTCTCTCACCCACTCTCTCTCTTCCACTCTCTCCCACTGTCTCTCTCTTTCTCTCTTCCACTCTCTCCCACTCTCTCTCGTTCTCTCTTTCACTCTCTCCCACTCTCTCTCTCTCATTCTCTCTTTCACTCTCTCCCACTCTCTCTCTCTCTTTCTCTCTCCCACTCTCTCTCCCACTCTCTCTCTCTCTTTCTCTTTTTCACTCTCTCCCACTCTCTCTCTTTCTCTCTCCCGCACTCTCTCTCTCTTTAGCTCTTTCACTCTCTCCCACTCTCTCTCCCACTCTCTCTCTCTTTTTCTCTCCCACTCTCTCTCTCATTCTCTCTTTCACTCTCTCCCACTCTGTCTCTTTCTCTCTCCCACTCTCTCTCTTCCACTCTCTCCCACTGTCTCTCTCTTTCTCTCTTTCACTCTCTCCCACTCTCTCTCGTTCTCTCTTTCACTCTCTCCCACTCTCTCTCTCTCATTCTCTCTTTCACTCTCTCCCGCTCTCTCTCTCTCTCTCTCTTTCTCTCTTTCACTCTCTCCCACTCTCTCTCTTTCTCTCTTTCACTCTCTCTCTCTCTTGTTCTCTCTTTCACTCTCTCCCACTCTCTCTCTTTCTCTCTTTCACTCTCTCTCTCTCTTGTTCTCTCTTTCACTCTCTCCCACTCTCTCTCTTTCTCTCTTTCACTCTCTCCCACTCTCTCTCTTTCTCTCTTTCACTCTCTCCCACTCTCTCTCTCTCGTTCTCTCTTTCACTCTCTCCTACTCTCTCTTTTTCTATTGTTCACTCTCTTTTTCTCTCTCCCACTCTTTCTCTCATTTTCATGTTTCTGTACAGATATATAGTTTATATAATCTGAAGTTATTATATAGCTATAGATTCAGATATCATTCAGGTTACTAAATAGATAAATATTATTTAAAATGTCAGATTTCTATGTAGGTATATCGTATGTACAATCTCAGGATACAATATAGATATGTAGTATGTGGAATCTCAGGTTTCTATACAGGTATATAGTGTGTAGGATCTCAGGTTACTTTATAGATATAATGTATATAAAATCTCAGGTAACTGTGTACATATATAGTATATTTGAAGTTACTGTATATATCTCTAATATAAATGATTTCAGGTTACTATATAGATATATAGTGTGTGAAATCACAGGTTACTATAAAAGGTTACTATAATATACATATACATGTATACATATCTCATATGGAAATGTATGTGAGGATTTGTTTGATGGGTTGGGTGTAGTGTTGGGGGAGGGGGTTAAAACAAATTGTCACTCTGTTCTGTGTATGTATATGTCAAATCCATTTCAATAATAAAATGTAGTATATAGAATCTTAGTTTATTATATTGATATATAGTATATGGATTTTTGGGTTTCTATGTAGATAAAAAAATACATAGGATCTGAAGGAAGTTACTGTATAGATCTATAATATCTATAATTTCAGGTTACTGTATATAATCTAGAATTCTATGTGTAAGATCTATAATTGCAGGTTACAGTATAAATATATAGTATATAAGATTTTAGGTTACTGTACAGATATATAGAATATAGGATCTGAAGTTACTGTATAGATCTGTAGTATCTATAATATCAGGTCACGGTATAGATCTGTAGAATCTATAATATCAGGTTACTGTACAGATCTATAGTATACCGGATCTGAAGTTACTGTATAGATCTATAGTATCTGTAATATCAGGTTACTGTATAGATCTGTAGTATCTATAATATCAGGTTACTCTATAGATCTGTAGTATGTATAATATCAGGTTACTGTACAGATCTTTAGTATATAGGATCTGAAGTTACTGTATAGATCTATAGTATCTATAATATCAGGTTACGGTATAGATCTGTAGTATCTATAATATCAGGTTACTGTATAGATCTGTAGTATCTATAATATGAGGTTACTGTATAGATCTGTAGTATCTATATTATCAGGTTGCAGTATAGATCTGTAGTATATAGGATCTGAAGTTACTGTACAGATCTATAGTATCTATAATATGAGGTTACTGTATGGATCTGTAGTATCAATAATAGTAGGTCACTGTACAGATATATAGAATATAGGATCTGAAGTTACTGTACAGATCTGTAGTATCTATAATATCAGGTTACTGTATAGATCTGTAGTATCTATAATATCAGGTTACTGTATAGATCTATAGTATATAGGATCTAAAGTTATTGTATAGATCTATAGTATATATAATATCAGGTTACTGTATAGATCTGTAGTATCTATAATTTCAGGTTACTGTATAGATCTATAGTATATAGGATCTGAAGTTATTGTATAGATCTGTAGTATCTATAATTTCAGGTTATTGTATAGATCTGTAGTATCTATAATTTCAGGTTATTGTATAGATCTGTAATGTCTATAATTTCATGTCACTACAGAATCTATAAAGTAGCTGTAATTGTACGTAGGTTTTAAATGATGTTTTTGCAGCTGCAGCTCCTGAGTGTTTGACACTCTTTCTGTGGGACGGGTCATCATTTTTTTGGAAACAGACTGACCCTCTTTCTTCTACTCCCCCCTCCTACCCCCACCCACCCACCCATCCAATCACAGCAGTGCAGCGTGGAGTTCGGCTTCCCATCCTTTCCCAACCAGGCAGTTGCCATGCGACCCCTGACAACGGTTGCTGGGATACCATTCATGTACTCCTGGTCCCCTCTGCAGCAGAACTTCATGGTACTGCCATGCACAAACACACACACACACACACACACACACACACACAAATAAACACACATCTGCAGGCACAGCCTTGTTTTTCTACCTCTGAATTGTGTGTGTGTGTGTGTGTGTGTGTGTGTGTGTGGGAGAGAGGGAGAGAGGAGTGTGAGCAGGACTGAGAGAGAGGGATTTGTGATTGGTCATTTGTGAAATGGGTCACCTTGCATCAACACACACACCCTCGCTCTGTTCCTGTTCTTTTGTAATCTCCCAGGTAAAGAAGGACACGTCCTTACAACTCTTATTTACAAACACTTACACACACCCACACACACACTCACTGTGTGTAAGAATCAATACAAAATTTCATACACACATTCCAACCACCCACTCTCACAACCTCACAACACACACAAACACACACACACGTATACAAATGCATCCACACACACTCCGTATACTCACATTTGCACAGGATAGCACACACACACGCGCGCTCACACACACATGCAAACGCTCTCATACACACTCGAAAACCCACACGGTGACAAAAACACACATATATGAAGGCATTTTCTAAACACCCACACACTGACAGGGTACTGTCACCCACACACCTACCTCCCTGTTATTTCAATAGACCCTCTCTCTTACACACACACACACATACCACACACACCATCCTGTTACCTAGAAGCCAGAAGTGATGTGGGTGAAACATTTAGGTGGATAACTGTATGAGTGTGTGTGTCTCTATGGCTCTCTTTCTCTCTCTCTCCCACTCTTTCCCTATTTACTCTCTCTCTTTCTCTCTCCTTTCTTTCTCCCAATCTCTCTCTCTTTCTCTCTCCCATTCTTTCTCTCTTTTCTCTCTCCCACTCTCTCTCTCTTTTTCTCTCTCCCACTATCTCTCTTTCTCTCTCCCACTATCTCTCTTTCTCTCTCCCACTATCTCTCTTTTCTCTCTCCCACTCTTTCTCTCTTTTATCTCTCCCACTATCTCTCTTTTCTCTCTCCCACTCTTTCTCTTTCTCTCTCTCTTTCTCTTCTCTCACTCACTCTTTCTCTCTTTTCTTTCTTTTTTTCTAGTTGAGTTTGGGAGAGAAATTAGACTAGTACTAGGTTTCAGTTATTCTCTCTTCTCTCTATCTCTCTTTTCTCTCTCACACACTTCTCTCTTTTCTTCTTCGACTCTCGTCTTTCTCTCTTTTCTCTCTCACACACTCTCTCTCTTTTCTTCCACTCTCTTCTTTCTCTCTTTTCTTTCTCTCACTCTCTCTCTTTCTCTCTCCCACTCTCTCTCTTTTTTCTCTCTCATATTTGGGGCAGTTTAGAAGAAATTGCACCTCTGTCTTAACCTCACCTGTTCTGCAGTGACCACACACTCTCTCGTCTCTCGGGATCCAGGACTTTTTGAACCTGACTCTCTCAATGGCCTGATTGGTGTTTAGCCTTGCTTTTCTGTATTACTCTCTCAAATTCTCTCTCTCTCTCTCTCTCTCTCTCTCTCTCTCTCTCTCTCTAGGTGGAGGACGAGACGTTTCTTCATAATATTCCCTATATGGGAGATGAGGTACTCGAGCAGGATGAAGCTTTCCTGGAAGAGCTCATCGATAACTATGATGGAGTTCATGGGGACAGAGGTGAAACAACTCTCTCTCTCTCTCTTGCACTCGCGCACACGTGCATGCACAGTCAGCACCCAAAACAATCCTGCTTCTTGTCCGATTCCCAGCCCGCTCCTGGCTTATCCTCTTACCAGCCTGAGACGGGCCAAAAGCTCACCAACATGTCCTTCAGTCCTTAAAGAAGCCTCCAGCCAAGCCAGAGCAGAACCAGCCTGTTTCATTCTGGAGGAAGGAGAGAGGAAGGAGGGCGGATGGAGAGAGGAAAGAGTGAAGATGGAGAGAGGAAAGAGTGAGGATGGAGAGAGGAAGGAGTGAGGATGGAGAGAGGAAGGAGAGAGGAAAGAGTGAAGATGGAGAGAGGAAGGAGAGATGAAGGAGCGAGGAAGGTGAGAGGAAGGAGTGAGGAAAGAGGGAGGAAGGAGTGAGGAAAGAGGGAGGAAGGAGTGAGGAATGAGGGAGAAAGGAGAAAGGATGGAGAGAGGAAAAAGGGAGGAAGGAGTGAGGAAAGAGGGAGGAAGGAGAGAGGATGGAGAGATGAAGGAGAGAGGAAAGAGGGAGAAAGGAGAGAGGATGGAGAGAGGAAGGAATGAGGATGGAGAGAGGAAGGAGAGATGAAGGAGCGAGGAAGGTGAGAGGAAGGAGGGAGGAAAGAGGGAGGAAGGAGAGAGGATGGAGAGAGGAAGGAGAGAGGAAAGAGGGAGAAAGGAGAGAGGATGGAGAGAGGAAGGAATGAGGATGGAGAGAGGAAGGAGAGATGAAGGAGCGAGGACGGTGAGAGGAAGGAGGGAGGAAAGAGGGAGGAAGGAGTGAGGAAAGAAGGAGGAAAAAGGGAGGAAGGAGAGAGGAAAAAGGGAGGGAGGAGAGAGGAAAGAGGGAGGAAGGAGAGAGGAAAAAGGGAGGAAGGAGTGAGGAAGGAGAGAGGAAGGAGAGAGGAAAGAGGGAGGAAGGAGAGAGGAAAAAGGGAGGAAGGAGTGAGGAAGGAGAGAGGAAAGAGGGAGGAAAGAGGGAGGAAGGAGAGAGGAAGGAGAGAGGAAAGAGGGAGGAAGGAGAGAGGAAGGAGAGAGGAAAAAGGGAGGAAGGAGTGAGGAAGGAGAGAGGAAAGAGGGAGGAAGGAGAGAGGAAAGAGTTGGAGGTTGGAGAGAGAATGAAGAAAGGATGGCGAGTGGTTGTGTGCAAATGAAGCCTGACTGTCTTTAGGACATAAAACCACACAGTCTGTGGGATGTAGGGAGACTGGCTCTCTGAGTAATCTCAGATATGGCTTACGTTTATTAATACAGACGGACAAAATACAGCTTTTGTGTTTTTTGTTTTTTTGTTTTTTTTTTATGTCACAAAAACTCAAATTCATTTTCAGTGATTTTCTAGCCTCTCTTTATCCCTTAGAATTAAATGGGTTGTTTTGGTTTGGGCCTCCTGCACTGAAAACTACAGTTCCCAGCTGTGTACTAATTACTAACTCGAGCTTAAAGGATGAAGGATGTAGATGAAAGTGTCAAAGCTGAGTAAACTCAAATATCCAGGAGACATTCTCAGAGCCGCAAAACAGAGCAAAAAGCTTTGCTCACATCTGAAGCAATTATTAGCAAAACGGGTGGACTTGCAATGACGTATGTTGGCATAGCAACCCTTCATCACTTCTTGTTAGTTGAAAATGGGCTAGGTATGTTAATATTTGGTGTACTAACCTTCAAACCTGCACTATTAGTAAATCATTGCTGTCATGCAAAATCACTGTATCTCCGAAATGGTTATTCTACAGAAAGTAAAAGCTTTCAATGGAAGTAAAAATGTAAAAACATTTTATTCATTATTATATTATTTATAATTATTTATTTTAATAAAAAATTAAGTTATTTTAAGTTATTTTTATTTAGGTTATTTTGGAGCATTTCTATTGGTCAGTTTATCATGAAATTATGCCAAAAAGTGAAGATTGAACCCTGCAGGATTGATGTTAATTCAACTGTTATAATATTGTAGATATAAAAATTATTAGACAATAAAACTGTCTAATAATATAATATTTATTACAGCAGAATCGCAGGTGAATGAGGGAATCTCTGTGACCTAATGACCTCTCTTCTGATTGGCTGCCCTGTATTGTGCTGAGAAACGCTCCTTATAATCTAAGGCATAATAAAGACTAGCGTAGAGAACCTTCATGTCCTGGTGTAGGTTATATGGCATGTGACATACTGGACTGTGTGTGTGTGTTTGCTTGTGTGTGTGTGTGTGTGTGTGTGTGTGTTGGGCACAGAGGGAGGCTTCATAAACGATGAGATCTTTAAGGAGCTGGTGGAGGCACTGAGTCAGTACTCAGACCAGGAGGAAGAGGAGGAGAGCACAGAGGAGGAGGAGGAGCGAGGGGTGAAGAGGAGTGCTGGAGAGAGTACAGAGGAGAACAAGGCGGGGTCACTGGTCTATAAGAGAAAGCGCAGGAGAGTTACTGAGGGTAAGGAGAGTGCCAGTACCGTACTGACTCACTAGAGTGCTTTCCTTTGTAAATAAGAAATAATAAAGTGTATAAAAACCAATTAAGTGAGATGAACTAGCTTTGGGATGTGAAGTGACTGATGATTCTGCCTCTTTGCTCCTCTAGGTAGTGAATTACCTGCTAGTAAGAAGATCCCCCATGATAAGATCTTCACTGCTATCGCCTCCATGTTCCCTTACAAAGGCACGACGGAGGAGCTCAAAGAGAAGTGAGGCATATTTTTTCACCCACTGCCTCTTTAACATGAACTCAGACCTGTGACTGATAGCAGCTTAGGCTCTAGACTAATCTTGCTCTCCACACTTCAGTTTGATTCAGTTTGATTGGTTCAGAATTCATCTAGTGGTTCCTGTAGTTCAACACTTACACTATAATTACATGTAAAATATATTTCATTGTAATTGACTTTAATTAACTTTAAGAGAATAATTGATAGTTGAGCCTAAATCATGTGTAGTAAATACTACAAATATAATAATTATATATAATTATGTATATTTAATAGCTGTTTGCACCATTTAAAGTAAGTAATTTGTAGTAGTTGCTGTAAATCTTGTAGTAATTTATAATAATTATATATTTTTATATAGTTTATAATGATTAAGTTCCCACAAATTTATAAACGTTACTGCATAATCTTTATCAACTATAATTAATTACTAAATAGTTAATATTATTTACTGATTCATTTAGAATACTGAAAGAATGTAGTAGATACTGAAAATACTTTATACAGGTTACTAAATAATTCATAGTAGGTATTAATTATATAGTAGATACTGAAAAAATTGTAGTAGAAACTAAAATATGTATAGTTGTTACTAAATTAAAGTAGTTTATAGTCTATAATTTATAGAAGTTACTGAATCATTTATAGAAAATACAGAATAACTGGAAGTAGTTGCTTAATAATTCATATTAATTTATGAATAATTTAAGTTAGATACTATGTCATTTAAAATAACTGCTGAATAATACATCTAATATAAGGTACATATTAATAAGATAAAATAACTGAATAATAATAATGATAATAATAATTTTATTTTAAGGAGTTTAAGGTTGTCTTTGATCTATTCTATGTATTCCCACATTTTATCTCTCTCTCTCTCTCTCTCTCTCTCAGGTATAAAGATCTGTTGGAGCCCCCTAGTTCAGTGAAGCTTCCCCCTCTCTGTACGCCCAACATGGACGGCCCCTTCGCCAAATCCGTTCAGAGAGAGCAGAGCCTGCACTCCTTCCACACTCTCTTCTGCCGCCGCTGCTTCAAATACGACTGTTTCCTCCACCGTAAGACACTTCCTTAACCCTTGCTGTCTCTCTATCCCCCTCTCTCTCTCGTTCTCTCTCTGCTATAACAGTTATAGTAATAAATTATGTTTGCATGGTTCTGTTTTTAGTAGCCAACTACACGCCAGTACCCTAACATCTGCTAATACACCATACAGCTGTCCAGGAAAATAAACAGCCAAGGATGGGACGGGGGATCACCAATCAAATCTATTAAAGCTGTGTGTGTGTTTGTGTGTGTGTGTGTGTGTGTGTGTGCAGCGTTCCACGCCTCCCCTAACGTGTATAAAAGGAAGAGTAAGGAGATCCGAATGGAGACAGAGCCGTGTGGATTAGACTGCTTTCTGCTGCAGGTACAACAAACGTCTGCACTCTCGCTTCATGCTAATAGAAAAATCACACTTGCCAAAAATAGATCTGTCATGACTTACTGGGTGTATGAACTCTGCTCCTTCAGTTTTACGCTGTAGCTACGAGGCTAATGTAGCTAAATAATGAAAGCCATTGCCCACTTTGCTTACACTCTAAAGCATATATCATGCAAAAACATTGTATCTCACTTTCTGCCATAATTTGAGTCTGGCAGCTGTTATTTATATTGTGTCCAAATTGCATGACGAATGAACCAATAGAAGTCCTCCAAGTCTTTTTACATTGACTTCCATTCAAATTTACCATGGTTTTTTCCTACTCCTGTAAAGCTGTCTTTCGGACATACAAGATTTCTGCGCTACAGCGACGTTATGTGGTTTCTGACACCTTTATCTATGACCATGGACAAATGTATAGACAAATTTAAACTTTAAGCTTTAAAGGTGGCTGCTACTGTTTTATTCTAGCTATGTAGCATGTCTACACTGTATGTCCAAATGTTTGTGGACACCCCTTCTGTTGAATCCATTCAGCTACTTTAAGTTGCACCCATTGCTGTCACAGTGGACACACACACACAGCTTGTCTAGTCCCTGCAGAGAAGTACTGCCAATAGAATAGGACCACATCAACCAGTTAATCAGTTAACCAGTTAGCCAGGCGTGGGCTAGAGGGGTATGAAGCCCCCCAGCATTGAGCTGTGGAGCAGTGGAAGAATTGTGTTCTCTGGAATGATGGTCGGTGCTTCATCCAATACGTTTGGGATGAGTCAGGGATGATGATGAGGGGTGGTGATCATCCAACATTCTGACCTCACTAACGCACTTGTCACTGAATGCAATCAAATCCTCACAGCAATGCTCCTCTAAAATCTAGTAGAAAGCCTTCTTCCCTGGACAGCAGAGACAGTTATTCCACCATAAGCAGGATCAACTCAGGATCTTTTTAATGATTTCAGAAGAAACAGTGAATGAGCAGGTGTCCCAATACTTGTGTCCGTATATTCTTTCACACCACTGATCCTCTTCTCCTCCTCTCTCTCTCTCTCTCTCTCTCTCTCTCTCTCTGTAGAAAGGAGCTAAAGAGTTTGCCGATCAGTACATGCAGAGGTCTCAGAGATCTCGGCGCCGGCGCCGTCAGACCCGCCCCTCCAGCTCTGCTGGCCCCGCCCCTTCAGGCTCTGCTGAGGAGGGAAAAGATGGAGACAGTGACCATGAGACCACAAGTTCTTCAGGTAAACCCCACAGACACACATACTCCTTTACAGTGTGGTTTGGACCTCACAGGGTGGTACGAGTACCCTACCCCATGTGAGGTATAGCGCCCCCCTGAGGTGCTCAGTACAGCCTGTAGTGTGTCAACATTAGCGTGATGGATGTGTTTCCACACACACACACACACCCTACAGCTGACCCACCCATGCTGACACACCGTCCTCGTCAGATCCACCGTGGTTTCAAAGAGTTGAAATTAGGGAAAAGGCCAGAATAACGGAAACCCTTGTGTATTTTCAGGTGCTCAGACACTCTGAATGTGGTGTAACAACATCCCTGTGCTTCAGGGTTCTCTTACACTGCCACCAAATACACTCTCTAGACAACTACACTCACTAGACAACTAGACAACTACATCAGCTGGCAGCATAAGAGCATAGTAATGGTACACAAAATGGACAAAAGTATTGGGACACCTGCGTATTCAGTGTTTCTTCCAAAATCAAGGGTATTAAAAAGAGTTGATCCAGCTTTTGTTGGAGTAACTTTATTTGTTTCTACAGTCCAGGGAAGAAGGCTTTCTGCTAGAAAGTTTTGAAGGAGCATTGCTGTGAGGAATTGATTGCATTCAGCAACAGGGAGCCTTAGTGAGGTCAGGATGTTGGAAGATCACCACCCCACCTCATCAATCCCCAACTGCCACACTCACAGTATCCCAAAAGTATTGGATGGAGCACCAACCATCATTTCATCATACACCTCACCTCCAGGCATCCAGGAGCCTAGAACACCTTTGTGTTTTAACCACCTTTTCACTCTAAAATCACAGGAGTGTATTCATCCACTGTGTCTGAGTCAGATCTAGCTGCTTGTTGCTGTAGCTGAGCTACAGTCATGTAACCCTTTTTCTATCAGGCTCTCTTTAAACGTGTTGAAACTCTGAGTCTGCTCCAGCGAGAGTGAGCAGAGAACAGAGATGATGCAGCACCTCCAGTCAAAAAATAGCTCCGCACTCAGAAATAGCTCTGCTGCTCCCGAGGAGTTCGGATTTTAAATAAAGTATCAGTGATGAAAATAGAGACCACCACCTGGCCATTTTATCAGAAACACCTAAAATATACACTCACCAAGCATTTCACCAAGGAAAACAAGGACATCTGTGCATAAAATTGTGCCGATACAGGCCAGCAGCTTCGGGTAATGCTCACATCAACCATCAGAATGGAGAAATAAATGTGATCTCAGCAATTTTGAGCATGGCAGGATTGTTGGTGTCAGAAGGGCCAGTTTCAGGAGATCTGCTGATCTTCTGGGATTTTACTCAGGATGGTGTAATAAAGGCATTTTTTGCAGACGGAAACACCTTGTTGATGAGAGAGGTCAACAGAGAATGGTCAGACTGGTTGGAGGCTGCAATAACTCAGATAACCACCCTGTACTGTGCACCACCACAGATCTGATGTTATTTGGGTGGTTCTCCACCCACAGCACTGATACTGGCAGAGGTGTGGTATGGCAACGTGTTGATGATCTGGGTGCATCAAGCACAGTGGTGTTGCTGGGGTGTATAT
Organism: Salminus brasiliensis; assembly: GCF_030463535.1. NCBI lineage: Eukaryota > Metazoa > Chordata > Actinopteri > Characiformes > Bryconidae > Salminus > Salminus brasiliensis. The sequence continues at coordinate 34,370,411 of NC_132889.1, read as the reverse complement.
TTAAAGACTAACCATTTACATTTCTCTCTTTCTGTCTTTCCTCTGTTTCCTCCGTCTGTGTGTGTGTGTGTGTGTGTCTGTGTGTGTGTGTGTGTGTGTGTGTGTGTTAGAAGGTAACTCAAGGTGTCCCACCCCCACGAAACTGAAGCAGGGGGATGAGTTGGTGGAGGATGGTCAGTCTCCTCTGCAGTGGAGCGGCGCGGACGAGAGCCTGTTCAGAGTCCTGCATGGCACATACTACAACAACTTCTGCTCTATAGCACGACTCATAGGCACCAAGACCTGCAAACAGGTACACACACACACACATATACTGAGCAGAGACTCTCATACACTTCTCTTTTGAAAACATGAGTGAGGATGGGGAAGTATGTGTGGAAAACCCAGTAGGCCTTTCGTATGTTCTTAACTAAAGGCATTAGTTACAAATAGACCCGTACCAGTGTAAAGCATGCGTCAGTTTTCCTTAAACCAGCAGCTCCAGGATCAGGCTGATGCCCCGGACCTCTCTGATGCCCCGGACCTGCCTCTGGACCTCTCTCCAGAACTGCTGTGTAATGCTGCATAACCCATAGAGTCACATTTGTGTAAAATCCTGTAGTATTGCTCTACTGCCTCAGCCCACATGCTTCTCTACCTTCAGATGCTGCTTCTGGATCTCTCAGCTTGTCCATAAATGCATGAGTACAGCTGTCCATGAGGAGGCGCTCAAAGCGTGATTTGTGTTTACGGTAAAAGTGAACAAGAGTGACAAGAGCATTAGTGAGGTTAGGATTTTGGATGATCGCCACCTCCCCTCATCCACAACTCCCTATGTCATCCCAGAAGTACTGGATGGAGCACCATCCATCATTCCAGAGAACACAGTTCTTCCACTGCTCCACAGCCCAATGCTGGGGGGCTTTTTACCCCTCTAGCCTACGCCTGGCATTAGGCTGCATGGTGGCAATAGGTTCATTTTGATCTGCTTCAGAGAGTCCTATTCTATTGGCAGTACTTCTCTACAGGAACTAGACAAGCTGTGTGTGTGCATATCTGTGTTTCAGCAATGGGTGCAACTGAAAGTAGCAGTTTGGTAAGATAAAATAAGATAATCCTTCAGATAATCCTTTATTAGTCCCACAGTGGGGAAATTCTCAAATTGGTGTTTAACTAATGAATTAATGGATAAATAAATGAATTGATACATGAATGGATGAATAAACAAATGTAATAATGGATAAATGGACGAATTCATTAATGGATAAATGGATGAGATGATGAATGAATGATGGTGCAACTTCAAGTAGCTCAATGCATTCATTAGAAAGGGAGTCCACAAACATTTGGACATATAGTTAAGAGTTTCTCCTTAAGTGGCAATCATCGAGGTCCAAGCACTGCAGCCCATTAGGGAGCCAATAGAGATCAAGTGATGGGCAAAGTGAAAGTTTTCCAGGCATTTTTGGATTCAGCTATAGGGGATTGTCCTGTCTGTCACCTTCTTCACTGCTCATGAAGTTTGTATTAAATAACTGCATTACAAACAATGCACTGCTGAGCTATTCTTTCATTAGATGAGTGAGGGATGCAAGTCTGGGAATGCCAGCAGTTCTTTGGAGTTTAAAAAGTTAGAAATCTGCTGGCAAGAGAAGTAAAGCAGTAACTGGAAAGGTTGCAGATCTTCCTGGATACTCCTAGTTGTGCATGTAGGCAAAGCACTTAATTACCACTTAACCCCCCCCCACACACACACACACACACACACACACCCCACCTCCTCCACTGCTGCAGGTGGTGCTGCTCTTCTGCTGGTGATGCTCTGCTGCTGTCTCCAGACTGAGCATATTTAATTATTATGCAGGAAAGGTTTTGAGCACGACTCTGCTGTTTTTGCTGTCGGGCAGTGAGGTAATATTTACAGCTGAATCACCACCTTCTCTGTAGCGGTATGTCTGGATGCAGTCAGAACCAGCCACAGTGTCCAGTCTAAATGAGATAGTAGAGACCAGTTAATCCAGTATAATAACAACATAATAACAGCTCTCTAACTGCTTAAAACAGCTCTTTATATGAGTGCATCTGCACTGGTGTGTGTGTGTGTGTGTGTGCGTGTGTGTGTGTGTGACCTGCATTTGTGTTTGGGAGTGTGTTTTTTCTTCTCAGAAAGCCTGTGGTTTGGCTGACTGGAACAGCGCTGACCTCAAATCGCTCCATGTGCTTTTTCATTTAGGACCCCATCCAACAGGGATTGAGACGTTTATTTTGGTTGTGTGTGTGTGTGTGTGTGTGTGTGTGTGTGTGTTGTACATGAGGCAGAATTATTATAATTAGAATTAATGATTGAAGAGGCGTAAATAATAGTCAGTAATGCTGAATCAGCAGACTGTGATGCTACAGTGTGTGTGTGTGTGTGTGTGTGTGTGTGGTGATTCTGTGTATGCTGATATGTAGTCTTACAGGACGTTCTGTGTGTTTTCCTTTTGTGTGTGTGTGTGTGTGTGTGTGTCAGGTGTATGAGTTTGCCATGAAGGAGGTGCTTATTCATCGTGTCCCTCTGGAGGACGGTGGGATTTCACCTCAGAAGAAGAAGAGAAAGCACAGGTATGATGTGTATTCATCAGGTATTCCAGATGGTTGCTATGGTGTTGCAATGTGGTTGCTAAGTGGTTGCTATTTTAATCCAGGTGGTTGCTATGGTGTTGCTAAGCAATTGCTAAGTGGTTGCTAGGTGGTTGCTATGGTGTTGCTAAGTGGTTGCTAGGTGGTTGCTATGGTATCCCATGTGGTTGCCATGCTGTTGCCAAAGGGTTGCTATGGTCTTGATAGGTTGTTTCCTATGATATTATATCAGGTAGTTGGTATGGTGCTGCTAAGTGCTTGCTAGATGGTTGTGCAGCTAAAGTGGTTACCGCTAGTTGCTGTGGTATTCCAATCCAAGGTGGTTGCTAAGTGGTTGCTATGGTATCACAGGTGGTTGCTATGCTGTTGCTAAGTGGTTGCCATGATGTTGCTAAGTGGTTGTGCAGCCCACTAGTGGTGTTGCAATGGGGTTGCTAAGTGGTTGCTATGGTATCCCAGGTAGTTGCTAGGCTTGCTAGATGAGTGTTATTTTGTAAGGTAATTGCCATGGTATTTTTCCATAATGTTGCTTAGGGGTTGCTAAGGTGTTGCTAGGCAGTTGCTGTGGTGTTCCAGCTGGTTGTTGTGGTGTCTGAGGTGGTTACTAAGTGTTGCTAAGTGGCCTGTGTGGTCACAGAGGTAGCGATGTAAGACGAGGCGGGACATCACAGAGGGATAGCGATGTAAGACGAGGCTGGAAGTCACAGAGGTAGCGATGCTGGGCGAGGCTGGCCGTCACAGAGGTAGCGATGCTGGGCGAGGCTGGGCGTCACAGAGGTAGCGATGCTGGGCGAGGCTGGCCGTCACAGAGGTAGCGATGCTGGGCGAGGCTGGGCGTCACAGAGGTAGCGATGCTGGGCGAGGCTGGGCGTCACAGAGGTAGCGATGCTGGGCAGGCTTGCAGTCATAGAGGTAGCGATGCTGGACGTCACAGAGGGATAGCGATGCTGGGCGAGGCTGACGGTCACAGAGGTAGCGATGCTGGACGTCACAGAGGGATAGCGATGCTGGGCGAGGCTGACGGTCACAGAGGTAGCGATGCTGGGCGAGGCTGACGGTCACAGAGGTAGTGATGCTGGGCGCGTCTAGACGTCACAGAGGTAGCGATGCTGGGCAGGCTTGCAGTCACAGAGGTAGCGATGCTGGGCAAGGTTGGGCGTCACAGAGGTAGTGATTCTGGGCCACGACTCTTTACAGTAATCTTTTAAGCAAGGAGACCCAACCTCAGCTTACCTAAGACCACAGCTCCTCTCAGCCACTCGGATACGTGTCAGCTTTGTGGCAAAATGTGGTCCTCAGACCGTCCGGTACCAGAAAAGCCTTTTCTAGGCAAACGAGGCAGTTCTTGCTCATGCACGTTTCAGCATGGTCCGGCACTCAGCCAGCCAGCCTCCTTTAAAATAACACTTTTAGAAAAGCAGATTAATAAAATGCAATACAAACACAGACACACACACACACACACACACATCCTGACCTGTCGTAATTGTGTCTCTCTGTCCTGTAGGTTGTGGGCCAAGATCCAGCTGAAGAAAGGTGAGCTATTGTGAGCTTGGTGTCTTTTTAAGCTTCTGAGTGAAACAGAATTGAGGACTGAAGCATAAATACATGAGTAGTGAGGAATTTGGGAAAAGGTCTGTCTGTCTGTCTGTCTGTCTGTCTGTTTGTCCAACTGATCATCCATTTGACCATTGACTCCCACGCATATCGCAGAATGCCTCCATGTGTGAACCCACGACTGAGTTTCATCCTTAGTTTTCTTTACATTGTCATTTTGTTTGCCATTGTTGCCTTAGATAATTCGTCCAATCAGGTGTACAACTACCAACCATGTGACCACCCAGAGCACCCCTGTGACAGCTCCTGCCCGTGTGTGATGACCCAGAACTTCTGTGAGAAATTCTGCCAGTGTGATCAAGAGTGTGAGTGCCACAGGAATACACCCACACACAGAGCCCTGATCCAGATCCGGGGTTAAACAAATACACCGGCATGCAAAAGTTTGGGCACCCCGGTCAAAGCTTAATGAACACCCTGACTCCTAAATCCTTGTCCCAGCAATCAACAGCCTCGGGCTCCTCTATGCAGCGGCCTAGCGCTCGGCCCACAGTGCAGGAGAAAGCTACACTACACGGGCAAAAGTATTGGGACACCTGCTCATTCATTCTTTCTTCCAAAGAGTTGATCCTGCTTTGTTGGAGTAACTGTCTCTACTGTTCATGCAAGAAGGCTTTCTACTAGATTGTGTAGAAGCATTGCTGTGATGATTTGATTGCATTCAGCGACAAGAGAGTTAAAGAGGTCGGGATGCTGGCTGATCACCTCATCCTTAAAGCATTGGATGGAGCACAACCAGAGAACACAGTTCTTCCACTGCTCCACAGCTCAATACTGGGGGGCTTTATACCCCTCTAGCCCACGTCTAGGATTAGTCAGCATGGTGCCAGTATGCTCATGTTGATCTGCTCCTGAGTCCTATTCTATTGGCAGTACTTTTTTACAGGGACTAGACAAGCTGTGTGTGTATGTGTGTGTGCAAGTGCACATTTGTGTTAGCAATGGGTCAGCTTACAGTAGCTGAATGCATTCATTAGAAAGGGTGTCCACAAATATTTGCCCCTGGAATGATGATGGTACTCCATCCAGTACTTTAGGAACCATTTAGGAATGGTTATCGCCCATCATCCCGTCCTCGCTGACACTCTTTGTCACTGAATGCAATCAAATTCTCACTGCAGTGCTTCTCCAAAATCTAGTAGGAAGCCTTCTTCCCTGGACAGTAGAGACAGTTACTCCAACAAAAGCAGGACTTGATTTTTTGAATGTCAAAACAATGGATAAGTAGGTGTCCCAATACTTTTGTCCACATATTGTTTCTATATGTAATGAGTCTTTAATGCCGAAACAGACCATTGGAATATAGCACAGGACCATTTTGTTGTTTTTGAGCATTTTGTTGGCTCTTTTTTATAGAGACGCTTTATGTGAACACACACACACACACCAATGCTCCATAGGCTCTCTTTGTTTAGAACTGAGGAAAGTGTCTTTTTATCTTTCGATCCCTTTTTTTATTCCTTTATCTTTCGGCTGAATGAAAGCCCTCTCTCACAAAGCCAGGTAAGATGAGCGCAGGTGTCTAAAAAAAGCCTTCTTCGCTCTCGTCTGCCTCCCCACATTCTCCTCTCCTCTTTCCCCTCTATCTCTCTCCTGTCTCGTCCGAAGTGTGGAAATGGAAAATCATCTTTGGGGAGAGAAAGAGTTGTTTTCATTTTCTCAAGCTTATTCTCTGAGCTGGAACTGAGCCAAAAATACCTCTGCAATAGATCAGAATGAAATCAAATGTCCATATGTTTGTGGACACCCCTTCTAATGAATGCATTCAGCTTTTTTAAGTTGCACCCATTGCTGATGCACATACACAGCTTGTTGAGCCTCCGTAGAGAGGTACAGCCAATAGAATAGGACTTTCTGGAGCAGATAAGCATAACCCGGTAATGCCAGGGTGGGCTACAGGAGGGTATATAGGGTATATATAGGGTATAAAGCCCCCCAGCATTGAGCTGTGGAGCAGTGGAAGAACTCTGTCCGTGCAGTACTTTAGGGAAGAGCTGCGCAGTTGGGGATGAGGTGGGGTGGAGTGGTGATCACCGACATTCTGACCTTTGTTGCTGAATGCAGTCAAATCCTCACAGCAATGCCTTCTTCCCTGGACAGGAGAGACAGCTACTCCGACAAAAGCAGGACACTGTATTTTTAAGACACTTGATTTCAGAAGAAGCAATGAATGAGCAGGTGTCCCAATACTTCTGTCCAAATAGTGTATGCAAAGTTGCTCTTGCCCCCTAGAGGGCAGCAGTGCACAGGCAGGTTTTTTCACCATTACAGGACGGGCTGGTTTCTCAGATGTAAGGCTTGTGTTTTGGACCCAGGTGCTGGGTGAAGGCTGTTGCTCCTGGTTTCTGAGCTTCCCTCTAACCATATTCGTGTCATTGTAGGTCAGAACCGGTTCCCAGGTTGCCGCTGTAAGACCCAGTGTAATACCAAGCAGTGTCCGTGTTACCTGGCTGTACGGGAGTGTGACCCTGACCTCTGCATGACGTGTGGAGCTTCTGACCATTGGGACAGCAAACAGGTGTCCTGCAAAAACTGCAGCATTCAGAGAGGACTCAAAAAGGTACAGATTAGCTGAAGAAGTGAAGCAGACGTTTAAGAAGTTTGACTGAAGTCTAGTTATTATTGACATTTTACATTTCACTACAAATACATAAATCAGTACGTAACATAGAATTATAGTCAGTGTATTTGAGTATGCATTATTATATATATATATATATATATATATATATATATATATATATATATATATATATATATGTGTGTGTGTGTGTGTGTGTAATTATGAATTATAAAGAATTATATATAGATATAAAATACAATTTAAAAAAATTTATGTAATTATATAATTTAACATTTATTATTATTATAATTATATTATTTTATATATTATTATTTTTATATTATTATAACATTATTTTAATGATCTATTCACAGAAGTATAAATTAAAAAAGGAAATAAAATTACAGTAGAAAGTAAAAGTAGAATGTTATAAAGTGATAATGGTAGTTTTTTATATTATGTTAATTCTGTTTTTCTCTCATCAATAGGTGAAACTTTTTTAAATGACAATTTTGTTTAATATTTAATAATAAACCAACTTTTTGAGATTAAGCCTTCATTCTTATTCTACAGTTGTATAATATAATTTTATATTAATTACTTACTGGAAGAGGTTCAACAGAATCCTGAAAATTTAGCCTCTATCTCTATCCGACTCCCTGGAGCAGATAAACATGAACCCATTGGCACCATGCCTAATGTGCCAGGTGTGGGCTAGAGGGGTATAAAGCCCCCCAGTATTGTGGAGCTGTGCAGCAGTGGAGGAACTGTGTTCTCTGGAAAGATAAATGCTGCCCCATCCAATACTTTTGGGAAGATCTAGGGAGTTGGGGATGATGAGGTGGGGTGGTGATCATCCAACATCTTGACCTCACTAACTCTCTTGTTGTTAAATGCAATCAAATCCTCACAGCCCACAATGCTTCTCCAAAAATCTAATAGCAAGCCTTCTTTCCTGGACAGTAGAGACAGTGACTCCAACATAAGCAGGATACAGTGTTTTTAATACCCTTGATTTCGGAGGAAGCAATGAATGAGCAGGCGTCCCAATACTTCTGTCCATATATATTCTGTTTTAATAAATTAAAAAATGATTTTAATATTAGCCAACTTCATCATTCAATCATTATTGTTTATTGTTTCTAATCATTTTTATTATGCAATTACTTAATATTATTTAATATTACTTACTGGAAGATGTTTAACCTCATTAGCGTTTGTAGGTAGAAGAGGAGATATTTAATTGTAGTAAAATCCATCATCAGTAAAATAGGACTGCAAATAGACAAACCCTTAAGGGCATTTCCATTAAAATACTCTCTATAACTGACAGAGCTTTGCTTTCTGACCCCTCCAGCACCTGCTCCTGGCCCCATCAGATGTCGCAGGTTGGGGGACTTTCATCAAGGAGCCCGTCCAGAAGAATGAATTCATCTCTGAATACTGTGGAGAGGCAAGCGCAGCCCAGACCTGGGCAAATACATACTTACCTGCCCACTAACTGAATTCTAGTTCACACTGGACTGTGAGTGTGTCAGCTAAGCACTCATATCTGTCTGATCCATTCTGAGTGTGTGTGTGTGTGTGTGTATAGCTCATATCCCAGGATGAGGCGGACAGAAGGGGTCGGATCTACGACAAGTACATGTCCAGCTTTCTGTTCAACCTGAACAATGGTGAATACTGATACTTCCCCCCCCCCCCGAAAACACTGAACCCTCCACTTCCAGAGATCTTACACTGCCTGCGTCTCAACTCACCGACTCTTTCCACAGACTTTGTCGTGGACGCCACGAGAAAAGGGAACAAGATTCGGTTCGCCAACCACTCCGTCAATCCCAACTGTTACGCGAAAGGCAAGTCCAGCTTCTGAACCATGTCCTACAGTTCACCATTTCTAATGGTTTTAAGACACTCTGTCCTTGAGCTGATTAAAATCTGCCCCCAGTGTATTGGGTGAGCTGTAACCAGAGCTTTCTGTGGGCTACCGTAATTCTCTCACTGGATAAATGAAGCTCCATGCTGCCCTTATTGTTGGATGCGCTGTGATAGTAGTTGTCTAGCATTTGTGCTAATTAATAAATCAAGTTGTAAAAAGTGAGATTCTGTTTTTAAAAAAAACGTGATTGGTGGGTGTTACAGTTGTGATGGTGAATGGGGACCACCGCATCGGAATCTTTGCCAAACGGGCCATACAGCAGGGGGAGGAGCTCTTTTTCGACTACAGGTATGTATTCCTTGAAAATTCATATAAGATATCAGGTAGTGTACGAACTCCTACTTTTAGCACCATGACACCCTCACCCCGTCATCAAACAGTGTAGCTTTCTAGACCAGTATGGGTGAGTGAGAACTTTCTAGACCAGTGTGAACAGGGAGAACTTTCTGGACCAGTGTAAATGGGATGGACTTTGTAGACCAGTAAGAATGAGAGAGAACTTTCTAGACCAGTGTGAACAGGGAGAACTTTCTGGACAAGTAAGAATGAGGTGAACTTTCTAGACCAGTGTGAACAGGGAGAACTTTCTGGACCAGTAAGAATGAGGTGAACTTTCTAGACCAGTGTAAATGGGGAAAACTTTCTAGATCAGTCTAAATGGAGAGAACTTACTGGACCAGTGTAAATGGGGAGAACTTTTTCTGGACCAGTGTAAATGGAGAGAACTTTCTAAACCAGTCTAAATAGAGAGAACTTTCTAAACCAGTGTAAATGGGATGAACTTTCTAGACCAGTAAGAATGGGGTGGACTTTGTAGACCAGTGTAAACAGGGAGAACTTTCTGGACCAGTAAGAATGAGGTGAACTTTCTAGACCAGTGTAAATGGGGAGAACTTTCTAGATCAGTCTAAATGGAGAGAACTTACTGGACCAGTGTAAATGGAGAGAACTTTCTAAACCAGTCTAAATAGAGAGAACTTTCTAAACCAGTGTAAATGGGATGAACTTTCTAGACCAGTAAGAATGGGGTGGACTTTGTAGACCAGTGTAAACAGGGAGAACTTTCTGGACCAGTGTAAATTGGGAGAACTTTCTGGACCAGTGTGAACAGGGAGAACTTTCTAGACCAGTGTAAATGGGGGAAACTTTCTAGACCAGTGTAAATGGAGAGAACTTTCTGGACCAGTGTGAACAGGGAGAACTTTCTAGACCAGTGTAAATGGGGGAAACTTTCTAGACCAGTGTAAATGGGGAGAACTTTCTGGACCAGTAAGAATGGGCAGGAACTTTCTAGTCCAGTGTAAATGGGATGAACCTTCTAGACCACAGAGAAGGAGAGAGAATGTGGCTGTTCTCACTGTATTTGTCCTCTTTGCAGGTTCTAGACAACAATCTAATCTATCTCAGTTCCCTCATAGGTACAGCCAGGCTGACGCCTTGAAGTACGTGGGCATAGAGAGAGAGGTTGACGTTGTGTGACTTTACCTCTTCCACCTGGTAATGCTGTTACTGCTACTACCCACATTGCATCTCTCCTCGCTCAGGACTGCGGTTCTAATGTGGGCAATACGGATCCGATTCTGCTCCCAGGATTGGGTTCTGTGATGTCGTTTTCTGTTTCTATATGATATCACAGAATCACCCTCCCTGCAATATCACACAACACCAGGGTCACATGCTCCTTCTGGGTATGGACTTGAGGTCGGTTGAATGGTCTGAGCTGGCATGTTTCTTAGTCTAGATCCGGTGGGTCCGGAAAAGCGACCGACCGAATAACCTCAAATAGCCACATACACTATATGGACAAAAGTTTTGGGACACCTGCTTGATTCTTTGGAAATTAAGGGAATTAAAAATATGTCTAATGTCCAGAGAAAATGCCTAGATTTCTACTAGATTTTGGAGGAGCATTGCTGTGAGGATTTGATTGCATTCACCATCATTCCAGAGAGAGGGGGATTTATACCCCTCTAGCTCACATCTGGCATTAGGCAGCATGGTGCCAATGGGTTCATCCTTATCTTCTCCAGGGAGTCCTATTCTATCGGCAGTACTTCTCTACTACTAGGAATTAGACAAGATAGGATTGTGTGAATTTGCACATCTGCATCAGCAATAGGTGCAACCCAAAGTAGCTGAATGCATTCTTTAGAAGGGGTGTCCACGAACATTTGGACATGTAATGTAGCGCCACAGCTCTCAGTACCGTCCTTTCGCTCAAACAGCCGCTAGTTCAGACCATTTGCGGCCAATTGTTCTGGTAGACTCTGTACACAAGCTTATGGCCCATACGCAGTTTTAGCATCTTAATATACTCAATATACAGTTGCAAAATAGGAGAGGTGTCGTCAGTTTTAGTCAGTATATTCAGGCACGAACGCCAGGATCAAGTGTTTTTTCAGTTGAGTCTCATTCTTACCGGTAGTATTCAGTCGTCTCCAGCGTCTATCCGGCGCCGATCGACCTTCACTCTCGACAAAATCCGCAATAATATCGTCTTCAACTTTACTGTAGTGTACTGTGATGATGTTAGCCTGTTACTGTAATCTGCAATGCTCTGCTGTTTTCCAAGCCTGTCTGTTACCTTTGCTAGCCTCTGCGTCCGTTTTAGCCACGGCCAGGCTAGCGAACGACCTCTGTTACGCCGCCATAGTCTCGTACCGGCCAAGCTAATCTACGACGATCAGCCATAATATTAGCCTAGCATTGAGTAGGTTTCCCTATGTGCCACCACAACAGATTGAGGACTGAGCCGTCAAGGCGTTGACTCCACAATACCTCTGCTATCTGACGAGGTCTGACCACACCAAGGCTAACGTTAGCAGCAGATCCTTTGTGAGATGGGGCCTTCATGGACCACATCAATGAGCCTTAGGTGCACTTGACCCTGTTGCTCAAGCCGGGTTCCCCAGTTGTCCTCCTTTGTGGAGCACTTATGGTAGGTACTGACCTACACTGCATACTGGGAACACCTCACAAGACCTGCCTGATGTTATGGAGATGTTCGGACCCTCCAGTCGTCTAGCCATCACAGTCTGGTTCTCGTCAGTGGCTCAGATTCTTCCTGCTTTTAACAACACGCCACTGCTGTGTATGTGTATATCCCACCCCTTGACAGATGAAGCTACTATGGATGAAGATAATCAGTGTTTTTCACTTCATCTGTAAGTGGTGCTAATGTTATGGCTGATCGGTGTTTCTCTGGCCTGGATCCTCTTCTGTTTTAGCTATGAGCTGCTCGGCTGTCGCTAACCATGTAGCACCTGAATAAATAAATGAATACACAAATAAAACGGAAGACTATTTGTAAAAGATAAGCGTTCAGAGATAGTGTTGCGCTAATTAGCAGGTATCCTTCACGTCTGCTTAAGTTGTGGAATAGGTCCAACGGCAGTCAAACAAACGAAGTAACCATACAAACCGACAGACTGAATGTGAACCTTGAGCTAAAGAAGGACAACGAAGATGTTCAAGCAAAGAAACGTGTGGGAGATTCTTTCTTAGGGCTGTTTTTTTTTTTAAGGGTTTACAGAAAACCGTGTGGGTTCCACCGTCATTTGCCGCTTTCGTACGTTACAAGAAGAGAGCTGAACTAAACTACGGCCGCCATGTTGACTGAAAAAAATGCCCTGAAGTTATATTTGCACTTAGCGTGTTCCCCGTCAGGTGAGATTTGAGAAGGCATGCTAATGCTAACACTAATGCTAACGCTAACACATGTATCCATGTTTAGTTTATGTAATATATATATATATATATATATATATATATATATATATATATATATAAATATATATAAGCATGCTAACAAGCTACGAAGCTACAAATACTCCTATATGCCTGATTAGGTACATACTTATATGTAAGGCCCTTTGTTATATTTTAACCACGTAAGGCCAGAAATATAATTTATTATTTTAATGACAGTATTAATTTATTTCTATACGATTAACCACACATGACCTTTGTTTAGCATATGTTTAGTATGTATTTGTAGTTTATTAAGCATCATAGGCCGGATATAGTCTGTATTATGTTTACCTACATTGTTGTAGCTGAATTTGCCTCCTCAGATCTTACCTGAAGGGACATCATGCGTTTGCTCTTTGTTATTGGGAGAGTAGTAAGCCTTCAGTCCTCTTTATCATGTAGAATGCCTCCATGTTGTCTAAATCCTCATTCGGACTTTAGGTGTATCGTAAGGGAGCTGCTGGCTTCAATGTGTCATATTCATGCTCAGAATATAAAGAGTCCCGATCATTATGGGATAATACATATTTTGCTGCAGAAAGGAACTTAAAGTTCACCCCCCAGTTCATAGATATAGATCTACACGGTCATATCAGAACATTATGACCACCTACCTAATAGTTTTTTTTGTATTTTTTTCAGATTTTTACCCGTTTTCTCACCAGTTTAGATCACCAATTACCCAACCTGTACATATCCCCCCCATCACGAGCAACACCCCAACACTAGTGAGGGCGAGACCAACACATGCCCAACCTGCCGGCGATGCGACATCACCAGGCAACCAACCAACCCGCCTGGAGGGAAGCGCAGTGTACCCGGCTCTGACGGGGATGGGGGGGGGGGGGTGGCTAGCAGTGTGATCGGGATGCGAACCAGCGACCCTCTGATCACAGTGACAGAGCCTTAGTCCACTGGACCACCTAGGGCCCCTTACCTACCTAGCCAGTTCGGATGACACTAGTGAGACGTGTATGTACTGACTGTATCAGGTGGTCATTATAGAGGTTAGCTGTCTCACAGTACCATTCTGTGCTGGAGTTGCTGTTCCCCTCTGGCATCAGTGGCTTGTGGGGCACCACTGGTAGGCTGTCCAGAGGCACATTCCAGGGGTGGTCATAATGTTCTGATATGAATGTGTATACATGCCTGTACCCTGGAGTTTCACTGTAGTGTTTTAGACAGGACTAATGTCTGAATGAGGCACTTTATAGCTCGTTTACATGTTTCGTCCCTAACAGCAGTAAAACAATGGCTGAAAGACTAAAATTATGCAAAAATTAGAGTTTATAAACCCATTTCCGTTAAGCTATATAAACCTTAATGGAAAAAAATACAGGACAAAGTACAGGAGGGTCCAAAAATGTGTTCTTAAAACCGTGCTCTTAAAACTCATTTCAGCACTAAATTACAGCCATTAGCCAACATGTCATTAAAGTCTAGATCATTAAAGCAGTTCACTTCTTTAAGCCTGTTTATCCTGTGAGTTTACATTTAGCTCCTTCAGCACGAAGCCATGGACACGTTTCCAAATACAGTCAACAATCAGTGTTAATCACCAAATATGGGCCACTGTTTATAGAACGAAAAGGAATCAGCTGACCCGGTGTATTTACATTAATACATTTCCAAAAGTTTGGAATCATATGTCATTCATTACTTGTTGTTTTTGTATATAAAAACCTTGTATCTCCATTTTGCCGGTTTAACTTGAAATGCTCCAAAATGTCTATTTTCACTGATTCCCATTGAAAGCTGTGGTTGGTGTGGCGCAACAGATAACACCACTGCCTGCCAGTGAGCTACCACATCATGTTGGAGACTGGGGTTCAATTCCCGGTCTGGGTGACTATGCTGCGCTACACCAATAAGAGTCCTTGGGCAAGACTCCTAACACTACATTGGCTCTCCTCTGTAATACGAGTCACCTTGTAAGTCGCTCTGGATAAGAGCGTCAGCTAAATGCCGTAAATGTAATGTAAATGTAAAGCTCAGAAGGTGTATATATATATATATATATATATAATCACTGCTGTCCAATGAAAAACATGTATCTCCATTTTCTTTTTGTTTTTAGTTTTAAACTAAACTAAACTTAAACTTTAGCTTCTTGCTCCTGTACACTGTACATATATCTGAATGAATGAACCAATAGAAATACTCTTATTTTTACATTAATTTCCAATTAATTCGAGTTAAGAACAGTTTTGTACATTCTGTAAACTCACCAAATTGGATATATATATATATATATATATATATATATATATATATATATATATATATATATATATATATATATATATATATATATGAAAAACATCAAAGTGGGGATACAGGACTTTTTGCAGGACAGTGATATAGATATCTCTCTCTCTATATATATATATATATATAGAGAGAGAGAGAGAGAGAGAGAGTTGTTTTATGATGGCTCAATCAAAAGAAATGCTCCAAAATGTCTTGGAATAAAATCTTGTGATGATATATATATATATATATATATATATAAGTATTTTGGGAACACATTATAAAATGATAAATAATATAACATACACATTTTGATTCAATTTCTGCCTTCTGATCTTTTTGAAAAGTCTTGATGTTTAGGATCACCTACAGCTCATTATTCCTCAGTCTGAACTCATCAGTTTACACACTCATCCCAAACTAGATAGGATTGATTTTATTCAAACACTGATTCCAAACTTTTGAACGGTAGTGCAAGAAAGCAGAATTGGCCCATATAAACATTTAGCAGCTGTTTGTCTTCATTTGCCGATGTTTTCTTTGGGTCTCTCTCTTCACCTGTAACACACAAGTCTTCCCATTCCAGACTGTCTGTGCCAAACACCACAACACTGAACCAGAGAGCGCAGGGCGGAGTGATTACAGACTCCCTGTACACGTGTCATTTAATAACAGTGCCCCATCTGTGACATCCTGTATACATTCACATGTACATGGTTCAGTCCTGAGGCTCCATCTCCTGAACGTTCAGATTTCACTGTTTGTGTTGTTTCTCTGATTGCACACTGCCATTATTCAGCCCATGCCACTCAAGCCCACTGTATTAAGAGAGCTCTCTGCAGACGAACGAAATGCTACGGAGTTTAGACATGTATGTAAAAGCAAGCAGGTATGTGTATGGAAAATAAAGTTTATACGTTACTTTAAAACCTTGTGCTGTTTGTTTCTTTACAGATTTATTTTTATATTTAATAATTATATTATTCATTAAAGTCGTACGTTGAACAAGAACTGGTGTTATTCTAATTCTGTTATTCCTTATTATTAATATTATATAACATTAATATTATTGGGGGGGAATTAAACATTTTACTGTTTTTCAAAACTGATGAAAATATATTAATATAAATATTAATAAAAACATACAAATTATTTAAAATATATTCTTTATTGTTTGGAAATAAAAAAACATAAGGATGTTAAAATGAACTTACATCTGGTTTTCTAAACTGATGATAATATATTAATATAAATATTAATACAAATATCAAAATGGACAATAATATATGAATATATATAATAATATAATATTATTTATTATTTGGAAATAAAAAAGTGGACTTCCATCTGTTTTTCAAAACCGATTATAATATATTAATATAAATATTAATGCAAATAAAATATATTCTTCATTATTTGGAAATCAAAAAATAAAGATGTTAAAGTTTTAACTCGTTTTCAAAACTGATTATAATATATTAACATATATAATAATATATTCTTTATCATTTGGAAATCAAAAAAAATAAAAAAAGTCAAGGTGTTAAACTTTTACTCTGTTTTTCAAAACTGCTGAATTAATTATTTAACATGTAAACAAACATGCCACTTAAATTGGCATGATGTGAAATGTTGCATGTTGCAAGAGGTCGCCACTACAACCCAGATCTAGCCTTTGTATTTACTATCCAAGCTTAACTGTAAATGTTACCAGGGCCCCAAGTAGGGTGGTAGTGGGCTGGAATTTTATTTTCCTTTAAATATTAATATCATTGATGATAAGGGATAAGGGTGCATAGGGCCCAGCGTACAGGTGTCTTCTGAGTTGTATGTGTTGATGTTGATGATGGTGAACATCAGAGATGTATAGTAAGGAAGTAGAACTACTTCAACTAAGAGCTACTGTTATAACTATAAATTCTTAGTGGATTGTGGGAGATTGTAGTGCCCTCGAAATTATGCTAAGATTCCACTTCATGATTTTTCAGAAAAATGTCTGACATAATCATTAGTGCATTAGTAAAACAAATAGGCAGCCATATCAGTAAACGCCTATGTGTGATGTTGCATTCAGAGGCATTGAGCCTCCTGGTTCCATTCAACACCACTGTGAACAATTCTGACTGGGTTTCTGTAGTTTCTCTAGAACCTACAATTCGACACCAAGCCACTCCGAACTGACTTTCTTTACATCTTAACTGTGTAATTATGCTAAAATCTTGAATAATTAGTGGAATTACAGTTTAATGCAACCTCCTCTTTAAAGTTCAAACTGACTGATATGTTATACAGCGTGGCACAGAGTGCCGAACTGGCCATGAACCGGCCAAAGAAAAGACCCAGAGGTTTCCTTCAAGCTTCTTTTATTGAAGTGTCATTTTGGTGTTGCTTTCTACACAGTCATGGTACTTACAATGAAGGTGTCACGGAACAAACCCAATAGAAAGCTAAAAAAATAGGAGGAAACTTCAACACTTCCACTCTCGTGTCGAGCAAATCTGCCCTCAGAAAGCTGAAACTGCACCTCCTGACTAGACTGGGACAGATTATGGAGATGATGGAGATTAGTCTGACTTAAGAGCACAAACCCATTCAACTGCAAGGTTTATTATTACCCTGAAATATGAAATATTCCCTTGACTTCGATATGTAGAGAATTTCTATGGGATTAAACATACTGCACCAACCCAGTGTTGCTGTCATGTATGGAAGAGTTGTTCATGTGGAAATGCTGCCTTTATATATTTGCTTCAGTGTTTTCATTTCTTAGGCCCACATTTAGGCTCTTGCAGTTTGAGGGGTTAAGGTTGGCCCTTGCACACATGTGGTTTGACCCTTTGGGTCATCATCGTAGACGACCCCAACCCACACTGGTGATACTGTACACACAGATTTGAAGACCTGATGCAGCGTGATGAGCCAAGTGATCGAGCGAACACTGAAAAAGAAAGCGATTCAATCCTCATTCAAATCCATCATTGTTGCACATTCATATATATATATACACGTTACAACCCCGTTACGGCCTTTCAGTCCACCTACTTTAGGCTGTCACTGTTGGTGTGCTACGTCTATTCATGTGCAACCGACACGTTTCTTCAGTGGAAGTACTCACACACACAATCCTCAGTCACTTTGTCAGTGAATTCTACTGAGCGTACAATCTACAATCTACCCTAAGGCCTGCGAGAACACTGCCCAGGTCCTGCAGGACTTTACAGTGGGACATCACTGTCGTATCGAAACCTCGTAACTGTATAATGTTTAAAACGTCAGGTCGTTTTTTCGTCGAAGATTTTTTGATGAACGAACCGACAAAATAAATCCAAAATCTCATTACCTTGTTTCTCCAAAATGTAAACTTTACAGGAGAAGGGAAAAACCTTTTTAACTTGCAATAGAAGTCAATGGAAAAATATTTAATTTTGGGTAATTTTGAAGCATTTCTATTGGTCCAATCATTATGAAATTATGGCGCAACATAAAGAACAACTGCCAGATTCACATTATGTCAAAAAGTGAAAAACGGCAAAAATTTTAAAAGGTTTTTTTACCTGTTGGCGACATTTATATCTTACCATTTTAGAAACACAAGGTTTCGTTAAGACAGTGGACTGAACTTTGCTGCAGACAGAGAGTCCAGAACTTTCCGCAGTGCATTCATGTGTATGAAAATGTGTAAAAAGAAAAAGATCTTTACTACAAATCGCACAGTGAAGGTAATCAAGCGTGATAAGCTGAAGCTTAAGGTACCAAAAAATTTGGACCCACGACATTCTAGAAGGTTACATTCCAGTTAACAGAAACTGAGCATTCACAAACATATGCTACACCTGGTCTTACTTCACTCGGCACACGCAAGTCTCAAACAAGCTTCTCAAACAACACCACACATATATTCCTTAGAAGGAACGCTGAGATTAGCCGAACTGTGCGCTAACCATCACCTCAGAACTACCATGGGAATTAACTTTGCACACAAGTAACAGCATGAGGAGTTTGACCTCCGCTGCGTCCGCAAAAGCAGTATTTAGCAGCTATTAGCTTGTTCGCTTTACAGAATGCTGCCAGAAAGCCTTAATTCCAACCTAAAAAGAAACGGTAGCTCCAAATTCAATGTATCCAAATTGTACATTTTTGTTGGAGTTAGATTCAGGCCCTGAAATTCTCCTCTTAGCATTAAGCCTCCCAGCTTAAAAAAAAAAAGCTAGGGGTCAAAACACAGGGTCAGCCATGCTACAGCACCCCTGGTGCAGACCCAGCCAGCATGCTCATGTGGGGCTTACATAGGCGGACCGTCGGCTAGGTGGGTTCCAGGTAGAACATGGGCTCTGAGTGGGTTTGCACTGGGCCCCACTGTTACAGCCTAGCTTAATCTCGCATGGGTCTCCTCTAGGCCCCATATTGACGCTGTCCACTGAAAAACGTGTCTCCAAAATGGAGACTTCACAGAAGAAGGCCAAAATATTATTAACTTTGAATGAAAGTCAATGTAAAATAATTGTATTCTGGGTCATTTAGAGCATATCTGTTGGTCGATTCATTCAGAAGTATTTACACAGTGTACAGGGCAGCTACCAGGTTCACAAATGGACGTTTTTCATTGGACAGCAGCAATATGCAGTGTACAACCCGAATGGGGCCCATGTTTGACCTCTCCTGGTCCCATTACTGAGCCCGGTGGGCATATGTGGGGCTGATGTGGAACCTGAGGACAAAAAGTTCTGGTTCCCATTTGGCCTACCCATACAGGCCCCACTTGGACATTTTAGCTAGGGAGAGGGTTAAGGGCTTTGCACAAGGGGCCCAACAGTGGCAGCATTGTGGACCTGGGTATCAAACCCACAACCCCATGAGCCACAGCACTGTAACTTTTCAGAATGGGACGGCTTCCCATTAGGACCTTGTGTAAAGCTTGTCCAGCACGGACAGATCACGTAGCGTGCTGCTATTGAACGTGACACAGTGCTATTTTAAGAATTTCTATGCAGTCAAACATTTTTCCATTAAAAGTTTTGTTTTTTAGGCCTACATATCCAATATTTCCCAGTATTTTTGACTCCATAGAAATCCGTTTACTGTTCTGGGCTCCTGTAGCTGTACAGTTAGTTGGCTGTCGTTTGATCCTGAGTGAGAGGAGGTAACAAGAGGAGATGCTGTGATTAAGGAGGTAGGAAGGAGGGCAGAGGAGACATTTCAGGGGACGTTTCAGGGGAGAGGAAGACTGGAGCTGGTTCACGTCACAAGTTTGAGGCTGAAAGAGAGCGGAAATCAGTGATGACCATCTGCCCAGGGCTCACTCCACTGGTCAAAATAGCTCCTCACGCCCGGTTTTAACCTCTTTTATACAAATCAGGGTCGTAAAAAAATACCATGTACACACCGCTAGAACATCTGAAGCAAAACAGACACTGCAGGACGTCTGAGGTGATGGAACTAGCACTGGAAGCAGCTGATTATTCTTCTTCATTATTGCATTTTAACGAAAGTGCTGTTGTCATGCAGAATGCATAGCTCTGAGGGGCTGCGAATGTGTCCTACTTTCAGGTTATTTTTTTTTGGTTATGGTCATTATTGATTAAAAGCAGCTAAAAAGCAGCAGCAGCAACAACAGTGGTTTTCCTACAGCAAAACTAATCCAAAAAGCACTAAACAGATATTTTACATCCTTTTACATTGTGGTTCTAAGCCCCGTCCACCCCTGTGTCACGAGAGGAACCACACAGAAGTGCCTCAGTACTGGTTTGTTGTCCACTATATCAGCTCCACTGCCCATATAGGAGCACTGTGTAGTTCTATAACTCCAGACTGTCTTTATCTGTGTCTCTGCAGACTCTGTTATTACCCTCCTTTCACCCTCCTGTTCTTCAATGCTCAATGCTGACCACAGAGCAGGTTGTATTTGGGTGGTGGGTCATTCACAGCACTGCAGTGACACTGACTGACGTGCTGGTGGTGAGTTAGTTAGTGTGTTAGTAGTATGTGTGGTACTGGTGGTACGAGTGGATCAGACACAGCAGTGCTGCTGGAGTGCTTAAACTCTGTGTCTGTCTGTCTGTCCACTCACTGTCCACTCTCTCTATTAGACACTCCTACAGAGCTGCTCCACCCTGTAGATGAAGGTAAAGTCCGAGACAGAAGCTCTGTATCTGCTGCTGCACAGTTTGCGTTGGTCATCCTCTAGTCCTTCATCAGTGCTCACAGGACGCTGCTGCCCACAGGACACTGTTGCTGGCTGAATGTTTCTGGATGGTGGACTTTTCTCAGTCCAGCAGTGACGCTGTGTCTGATCCACTCATACCAGCAGCTCAACACACACACTACTAACACACTAACTAACTCACCACCAGCATATCAGTCAGTGTCACTGCAGTGCTGAGAATGACCCACCACCCAAATAACATCTGCTCTGTGATGGTCAGTCCTGTGTGGAGGGTCCTGAGCACTGAAGAACAGGAGGGTGAAAGGAGGGTAATAACAGAGTCTGCAGGGACAGACAGAAGTTATAGAACTACACAGTGCTCCTATATGGGGCGTGGAGCTGATATAGTGGACAGTGAGTGTAGAAACGAGGAGGTCAGTGTATCTATCTACTATATTCACATCACAGCATGTGATTGAGTATCTTTTACTTTATATCAGAAGCAAAGCACCCTGTCTGACCACTAGATTAGATTTTTCTGTCATTTCACAGGAGATTCGGAAGCAAATAACAGAGGCATCAATCACAGAAATGTTACCACAAACAAACAGATATACAGAATGTTCCACAGGAGTGTCTCAGATCAATAAACTATTAGTTTTTGTAGACATATGGACAAATGCTAGCCAAGTCACTCAAAGGCTAGTATTAAAACCTCTAGAACAGTTCTGAAGCTAATCGACATGTAAGCTAATTAGTGTTAGCTTAGGCGGTCAACAGGGGTTTAACTAAAAAATGGCCATTTTTATAAATAGACTTATGCTTACAGACTGTAGTTCATCTGTTTCTGCAGAATTCTGATTAAATACTTTGTAAGATATTTTGGTCTGTGGCTCCGCCCCCTCAATCTGCAGGTTAGAACTCCTGCAGACACCAGCCTATTCACCCTCCTATTGTCAGACTCCTGACCATGGAGGGCTGTTGGCGGTGTTGATTGAATTTGACCTCATGATCTCCTCAGTCTCTTCACAAGCAGGCAGTTAGACAGTCACTCCACTCTAGAGCTGTGAAGCCATGTACAGTTCTGTGTCTGAGAAAGAAGGGAAGGTAAATTTACTCAGAACTGTGTTTGTATGTAGTGTAATTTCACAGCTCTGGACCGGCCCTACGGTCTAAGTGCTGCTTGTCACGTGTGAGGAGATCATCAGTTCAAATTCCAGCAAGGCCTCAGCGCTCCATTGTCTAAAGCTTTCCAGTCTGGGGACGTTATTGTGATAGGTGGAGGTGCAACCTGCAGATGGGAATACACAGTAAACAGATTGAGGGGGCGGAGATTTCAGCTGCAGCTCATTTACTGATGTTTTTGAGGCTCAACTCAGTGTGGATTCAACTCTGCAACCAAACTGAGATGAATAGTCTGAGAGAATAGTCCTAGGAGGTTCCAGAGTGGTTACAAGGAGGGCTGAAGAATTACACAGCAACAGGTGGTCTACAGTCTGTAACTGGACACCTAGATAGTGCACCTATAGGGTGTATGGTGTCATTTTAGTGGCCAAAAGGGGTCTTTAACCAATTTGACACCTGTAACAGCATTGCATTACATTATATCAGTGGAGCGAAGCTAAAACCATAAGGCTACATGCCTTTATATAACAGCGAAAAAATGGAAGAGCACTGGCAGTACCGAAAGATAACTTCATTACAAGCATCTTTCACGAAGCGATGTACCAAAAACTGTGTGTATGTGTGTGTGTGTGTGCGTGTGTAAATAGAAGGGTTCGGATTTATATTCACCCAACAGAGTCGTCTGCTTTGTCCTGATTGGTAGGTGCAATTCACCCCCCCCCCCCCACCAAATGGCTGGGCAGCGGAGAAGACCCCAGAAGGAAAACCACGTATGCATATCAGACTCAAGCTCAGGCTTGATTCAAACACACAAACACACTCGAAGACAATCGCTCCCCTCGCGCCGCGATTCCTCTCAGCACCTCGGCTCTTCTGAGTTCTGGACTGGAGAGCTGCAGGTGAACCGCCTGACGACTTCATTCACCACATATCAGGAGTTTCTACTAAGCGAATGCTGGTAAATGTGACGGCGGATGAGAGTCGGGTTGGTTTGAGCCGAGGCAGTGAAAGGAATCGGGGTCATTAGTCTTTAATCTCAGCAGCGACTAGACTGTTTTCAACCCTGAGTCAAGGCATACTGACATACAGCATACAGTACATTACTCGTCCTCCAAAGAGTTCCACACAGCAGCACCTTTCAAGCTGGATTAGATTCACCAGAGGAGGTTCTGTAAAACGCAGTTTTTCCCATACACACATTTACCAGCCGTCTCTACAGTTGTCTACAGGCATGGGGGAAATGAGGATACCCCATAAAACCTTTGTCTTTTCAAACATATTAAAAAATATGGACATTTGATCTTCGTGTGATCAACACTGAGAGATGACTGAAGGTAATATAACTAAACACCTACAACTGAGGTCTTTAATTATCATTTATTAAATGGAATTAATAGGAATGTAATTTTCCCCATATTTCTTACTACTGGTGTGTAAAATTAGACTCAGCTGCAGATGATCAGAACATGGTTGGAGAGGATGATTCTGGAGGAGTCTGTCTTATTTCAACCTCAGATGTTTAGTCTGGTCTGCTCTTGATGGTTGAAGTGAGGGGTGAAGAAGATCACCATCATGGTCAGATCCAAAGAGCTCCCTGAGGCCTTCAGAAAGAAGGGTGTAGATGCAGGTGAGTCTGGGAACAGTTAGAAATCAGACGTTCCAATGTCCACTACATCATTTACAAGTGGAGAACCACCAGCATGGCCAGATCAGATCAGAACGTCCTAGCAAGTTCAGCCCAAGGGCAGAGACCTCCAGATAAGTAAAGAAGCCTCCAGCAGTCCTAAAATGCTACAGGTAGCTCCTGCTCTTGCGGTCTTGCATATGATTGAATTTGTTAAAAAAGACAAAGGACTTAATGAAGTGTCCTAATTTTCTCACATGACTGTTTAAATAGACTCATTGTCTATGTGTGTGTGTGTGTGTATTATCTTGTCAAAAAGTGTGTTTTGCTTTTAATAATTTAATAATTATACACTGGAAAAGTATTTTATATATAAATATATAGAATACATATTTTTACAAATATATCGACTTAAATCTATACATTTAATATATATTTATATATTTAAAATATTTTTCCAGATAAAAATAAATGAAACTTTTTTATTCATGTCTCTAAAATAACACGGTTGGGGTCAGTGAAAGGGTCTTTAAGTATGATGTACCTTATTGTCACCAAATGTTCAGAATGTTCTTATTGAACATGATTAAAGATGAATAAAAGTATGATTATTGTTATTATTATTAGTAGTAGCAGTAGTATTGTTGTTTTAATAATAGTAGTAGTAATAATAATAATAATAATAATAATCATAAGCATCCAGGCTATTAACTCTCAGTACAGAATTAAGGGAAATTATGTAGAAACTTCCAATAGAAATCAATAGAAATTGTTATTATTATTATTGTTATTATTCTTATTATTATTATTACAGCAATGACAATAAAAATAATAACCATCTCTATCAGTTTGGAAGTGTCTGCATAATGTCCCTTATTTCTGCACTGAAAGGTTATAGCCTGGATGCTCAGCACAGCACACACTCTATGACAGTAATAATACACCGCATGGTCACATCCACACGGATTAGAACAGGACTACTGTTTCTGAAGGAGCTGCCGGTTCAGTCAAACCAATTACAGAAGGCCATTCACTCCACAATCACTAGACAGACTGTCAGACTGTAAAAAACCCACACGCACTGCAGACCTCGCCTCTAATCCCGAACCTACCCAACCTCCCCTGGTAAAACTGAGCTCCGATAGGGCCCAACAGCAGTAAAGCTGAGGAATTGCTTCCCTTCTGCCAAAACTACAAACACGGATACGAATGTCAGGACGTTGAGCATCAATCAGCACGCGATCAATCATCAAGCACAGTATGGCTCTTCTCCATCGCCGTTAAAAATAGCCGTTACTTTGAGGTCAGCATGGGGGCGTATATAATGATGCTATATTACCGATCTCCTTTCCTTCTCCAAATCCAGAGATCAGAACTGCTAAACACATTTAACAAAGCTAGTGTACGTCCTAGAAAACGCTGCAGTCATTCCGAGCTGCTCTAGTTGCAAGCAATAGTCGTATATGAAGGCAGTAATATAACAAATATATACTTACATCCCATCAGCTATTACCAAGTGATATTTCCCATATATCAGCTAATAGCTAATGCCTTTGTACTATACACTGTCTCAGTTTGGACCAGAAATACTGTAGATACGACGTGTGTAAACATGTACGTTGTTCAGAACAGCTGTTTTTCTAACACTGATACTGTTGGTTGTGCATTTTGTGCAGTCTGACCTTTTCTAAACAGAGCACGAAGGAAGCTGAGCCACTAACCGAGCCACATTACGCTGCTGCTTCGCGGTTCCTGCGCGGTTACCGAGGCACTTCAGCTGGCCAGCATTGCTATGCGGTGTGGGACACGGACTCTGAGGGAACCAGGCCTCTGTTTAGGCTCGGAACCCCCTGCAAATGTCCATCGCTCAGCCCGGAAAAAGCACCAGATGTCCGATCACACCCAAATCACACCTGTATGTACAGTGAAAAAAGTGCTGCATTGGATTTTACAGGATGTGTGGACATTTTTTTCCCCATTTAATAAAATATCAGTCAATTGAATTCGATTGTATTGGGGTGAAATTACACCAGCCAATTTTTCCAGCCATCCAGCAAATCCAATGCATCACTTGTAGGGGACGGAAACCGGAAATACACTGTGACAAAGTTTAAAGTTCAGAAAATACAGTAAACTCTTCAAAATAAAGGTGCTTCAAATGGTTCTGTAACAAAGGGGTTGAAGCTCTTTTTTTAGGGCTATCCAACACTGGTCCATAGAAGAGGCAGGGGTCAAGATCCAGGCAGGCGGGAACAGAGAAGGCCTATCCAGGAGAAACCAAAAACCAGAAAACCAAAAAACAGACATAGAGAGATGAGAGCTACTCCAGGAGAACCACCATCTCTGGGCCTTAAAGCAGCTCTACAGAGTCTTGGGACAAGCCTCAGCTGAGGCTGGTGAGTGCCTGAAGGTCTGTCCCTGTGCAGTACCCACTACAGGTAACAGGCTAGAGGTTCTTTGAGTGATGCCATCAACCAGGTGTGCACAACACCAGATCTGGAAGGCCAGTCTCCAGCAAAGTTACTAGGGCAACTTCCAAATTTTGTTGTGCACCCCTGCCATTGAAGAAGTGCAAGAAAAGGCTCTTCACACTTCTCACATGCTTCTTTATGGAAGAAAAAGTGGTTCTTCTATGGCGTCACTCAAAGAACCATTTGAAGCACCTTTCATTTTTAAGATGCACTGAAAAACCTGCTGCACTGAAGGTACCTGGATGAAATGATGAGGATGAAGCATCATCTCACATCAACTCAAGTCAGTTCAGTGCAGCGTTCTTCAGATACAGAAGGAAAATAGACACGTTCAGCAGGCGTAACCCAACCTGTTCCACTCTGTCTTTCTTGTCAGCTCGTGCTCATGCCTGTTCCCCCCTCACCCCCCAAACCCCCTTCTGTCGTTATTCAGTGTTATTCGCTGGGCCCCTCCTCCTGTATTTCCGGAAGGTTCTTCTTCTCCTTCCGCAGCGTTTCGGTCAGTGGCCGGGCTGAACTGGGGGACTCCAGGTTTTTGGGTTCGTTTGTGTGGTAACTGCCCTTATACCTGTACAGGTAAATGTACAGCCCGTACAGGATGAGGAAGAGCAGCATCAGAGACACGG